>NW_023615697.1:0-80001 GCF_013339695.2 Rhipicephalus sanguineus
GCGCACAGATTTTCTTGTAATATACAAACACATGTTTAAAAAGGTGCAAGCCATAGCTGCCACATAGAATGCTAAAATTGAACATCGGCAGCAGCGGCGTCAACGCCAGTGATGCAAAAATCTCGATTACGCGATGTCTTCATCGTATGACGTCACATATCGTCAAAATTTCTGACTTCATTATGATATCATCATGAAATTACTGTGGCATCGTCACTAAAGTGGCGATACTCTGCAGACCCCAAGGCGGGAAGGGGAGGGGGATGTGCGGAGTGACGAAAGGAAGAACATGCCTATATTGGTCAAAGAGAAAATTTCACTTTTAACTGCGGAGCCGTTTCAGGCTTGGAGTAAGTTCGCGTAGTATACGTTAACACTCGGGCGTGTATGCGCCCCAAGAATACTACCGAGTGCAGCAGGTGCGAGAGAAAGCAAGGGTACAAGAGGGAGAAAGCGTGCGAAGAAGAGTGAGGGAGAGCTGTGGGGAAGGAGATTAGCGCTTCGGGTGGCACTGTAAAGCCTAGTAAAACGAGGAGTGCTGAGGTGAGGTAAGGAGCCGAAAAGGGAGAGGGAGGTGAGCGTTAAGCGAATACTCTGCTCGGCGAAGTGGCGAGAAGGAGGAGCAGGGGAACCAATGGGAAGTGAAAAGGAGAAGGAGCAGAGCTAAATATAATGTAATAAAATTTCGAGGTGCGATTCGAACACAGGTACGCACGGTCCGAAGGGGAGCGATAAAACCACTCGGCTATCCAGGCGCGATAGCTGAACAAACATTAATGGGAACCCTATGATTGCTTTGCTATGGGCGAGAAAACGAGAAAAAGATAGAAAGAAATAATATTGAAAGAGAAACATAGAGAGAGAGTAACAAAGCAGATAATAGCCATGTAGAGTATATATAGCAAAGGGGTGTGCTGTAGTATAGCAAAGGGGTGTAGCCGCGATTGCTAGAGGGCTTTCGGCCGAAACCGGGACAAAACACCGTCCCGCATGCAGATTGATGAGACAGCGGGACCCCAGCCGCAAAACCGGGACGCCACTTAAATCAGTACGTCTAGTCACATTACATGTCACGTGACGTAGTATGTTGACATAGTCACATCACATCGTCGCTTCGTCAAAGTTGGCCGATCATGGAGGCAGTGCAAAACCATGTTAGGTGCAGAACGATGATTATGGTATATGGTGGCTGGGGGCGCAAGGACCAGTGATGGCTAAAGGGCGCCGAGTTAGGTGCAGCAGGATTTCGGAAGGATGCGGGGGAGATCCATGTATCGACTGAGAAGAAGATGGCTTGCGCTTTCGAGTCGTCTTAGGCTAGTATATAAGAGATCCTGTGAGCTTCTTTAACTAGTCGTGTACCACATTTTCGGTGGCATGCTTTATTGTGCGTTTAGTGTTTCATATTCCTTGACGCCTTGTATTTTATTTCAACAGCAGTAAAGCTGTGTAATATGCAACCTCATGTTCAGATCATGCCGCTCACTTAAATAACATAGTAACCAACACCTGACGATACAAATGATATTGTATCCAACACCTGACGATACTAACGTTAATGTGGCGTAAACATGCTCACTTACTGTTAACACGCGTGCATAATGCATAGCTTTAGAGTAAGTAATCGCATTTGTGTGTATGAATTTACAATAAGAACGTACGCATATGTTGGGACCTAGCCCTTCTGCTTTGTCTCCTATTTCGTTAGCGATTTAAATTTATGGTATCGGTCTGTCCTTAACATGACGAGACGAATTCCTGAAACCTATATAACGATAGTGTATTTCGTTACACTAGATAAATGGGCTGTTTATCAAAACAACATGAACGATCAGTTGCCGCACATACGGGCAATTCATTATGCTTTTTAGCGCTGCTTTCTTTCAAGCTGTTTTCCCTGCCTCAACATATGGCTTAACTGATAATTTACGACTAATGAAATATCTGAAGCTCTTGTTTTCTTTCATGTTTCTTTAGCTCAAGGCTCTTCGCTCAACGCGCATTCTTTTGCCTATATGTTTACCATTCTTATTCCTCCCCACTCGTCTGGTTTTATGTTACCTACTTTGAGCTCATTACATTTCCAATGATGACTCTTTCATTTCTGACCAACGCTGGTGTATGGGGAATGCAGGGGGCTACAATTTGTTTTTTAAATGATTACAAACTGAATAAAGCTTACTGAATGCAACTCTTGCAAGATCGATCAAAGTAAAAGGGGAAAAAACTGAAATTTTTATTGAAATGGGATTGAAGAGTTTTATTATTTATTTTATTTGCACCTTTTTCAATTTTTCGGTCACGGACAATTTTTCGCTCACCAACGACGCCCTCACCGATGCCGACGGCGGAATTTCTGCAAAACAAGCCCTCTAAGGCTATCGCATTAAAATTTCCCGAGCTCCGCAGTTGCGTCAGGCCAGACTCACATCCCCGCTCCTTCCACGGAACTGCCTACCCCGTTTGGGTTGGTGTCAATGACCGAAGGCAAACAGTAGTCATTCGAGCAGAGGGAACGTAAGGAGCGTCCGATAAAGTCGGGACATCTTTAGCCTACTACAAGAGCTTGCTGTCTGGACACCGGCACTGCTGCTTTAGGACCCACCGCGGTCTTTCTTCTTTATGCTGCAATTTGCTTTGTAAATAGTTCTGTATATAAACTTCGTGTTATGAAACGTCCAGCGCTAAAGGCGTCGTCCTTCGGAACAACGTATCGACGACGGCGGAGATCGCTATCGCGAAGCTCGGGCCCGGCATCGCTTCGCCACAAAGGACCTGTCCGAATTCTTCCCAACTTCAGACGAAAATTTATTACTACTACTCCTAAATATGAACCCAACTTTCAATGCCAGTATCAGTGTTTCAACGTGCATATAGCACTGCCGTTAGAATGTGTTGCAGGCTGGGAAATGTAGGGGACATGCAACGCTTACAGAATGGACAACTTCAGACAGTGTTTTTGCCGATTCTGCATATCATCGATGTATTACTGCATGAAATTCACAGGAGGAAATCTTACACTAACCGCGTCAGCTTCTTTACAGAGCATGTTTGTGCCACTGTGTAACCGCCGTCTTCACACAAGAGGTAATGTTCTCTTTAAAGGAACTACCTTTTTTTCTTTTTGGCGCATGCGTCGGTAATACCTATGGGAGACACTGTTCTGGCATCAAGACAGCGTACTTTTTGTGCTCGCACTGCAATTTCAGTAATTTCGTTTGCTTCCACGCGCTTCTGTATTTTAGAGTTTTTCGTGGAATATTTGAATATTGTAATTCCGTAGTTTGCTTGGGACTTTGGCTTCAAGAAAGCTAACCTAGAGGGCACCAGCACTAGTTTCGGAAACAGAAAACAAGTACTCGTGAGCGTATACGACGCGTCAGTTGACGTACTGCGCAACAAAGGGAATTTCAAACTGACAACAGCGCGTGGTGCAACGGCTGAGTAGCTGAATTTACTGGATAACCCTTATAAATCCCTAAGGAATAAAAAACTGCTTATCGACGCATTCACTATGACGCGTTTTCATTTGCATTTAGCAGTTTTAGTGTTCTTCAGAAGCTCTTTATGAGTAGCGTCACCTGTATTATGTATGTTGTGACGAACTTGATCTTTTCCTTATTGAGCACAAAGAGACGGGTCAGTTAGTGACTTCACTATGCACAATAAATTACGGGGCAGTGTAATGGACAAATAAATATAAAATAATAGTACACAAGATATCTTATTGTTAGTTCTGGTAATATACATTTCACTACGTAAAGTCCTCTGCGTAAACGAACAAATGACCCATGATCTGCGCCGGGTTTGAAATTACGAGCGATACAAATTATACAATACGTCTTTAAATACATCTAGATTCTTCAGATAGCAATATTGGAGCATGTCATGGAGCATGCGCTTCCATGTGTTTCGATAGCACTTGCCTCTGAAACAGGTCGCAATTTTACTCCTTACGTTGTTGTGTATTCACTGAATACCAAATAAACTGGTGCACTATTTTTGATCTAAATGTACAATTAGGCATGCTTTTGCGTTAGCCGCGTCCAAATATCAGAATATTAGAAAGGTAGCCTGGCTAAGATATGCGTTAACTTTATATATCAAGTGCATTAAAAAATGAAAGGCACGCAATTATGCACTGCGTAAGTTAATCCAGTGATCGCTATCTGGCCAGGTTTTCTATACGACAGCAAAAATCAGCTCTCTGGGTCCATTTTGCAAAGCTTCGTCCATTGCAATCCGTACGGGGAAGCTTAATTTATTTAGTGGTAGCCCAGCACCGTTTGACTGACATATGGCAGTGTGAAGTAGAACCGAATTGGTGTAATTAGGACATGCACCTCACCTGAAGCAGATACCATTATATATGTGTAAAGCACATTCGTATGGTGTAATAGTATGTCTTGAAGACTCACGTACAACGATAAAATATTACTCCTATCGCTTACCTGGTGTGTCATTAGCAGACGAAGAGTTTCGCTGGTAGAAATACATGTTCATTTAACTTTTTTTTTTCGCTTTTACACGAACAAATTCTTTGATCTAGTTGATGTTTGATTGTACTGTGCGAAAATGGTAATCACTAATTGTACTTTATTAATACGCAGCTGTGAACCTGTATAGTTTCACCGCCTAGGGCAGACCGGTGCACGCTGTCACGTGCAACTGCACCGGTCTCGTCTCCACATCCTCCCATTAGGAAAACGTGACGTGAATCTTTCGACACGAGCTCAAAAGGTCAAACCCCATATGTGCGAAAATCTGCGCGATGGCGACGAGCGAGGCGAAAAGCGACGAAAGTGGCCTTCGCGCGACAGATCGCTTAGTTCTCCAAGTCTAGAAAATACCACTCGTCGACCAGAACTCGTATAAGCGACTAGCCAATATCATGAGCCCGGGAGAGGCTATATGCGAGTGACGCACCGCCGGCACTGCACAGCAAAGGCAAATAAACCAATGTTCACGCAAGTCAGAGGGAAAAAAATGATTGCACTAAGTCGCGCAAGTCTTGGCGCCCGTCTCTGCTCGTAATCTCCATCTACCGACACTTCTAGATTGGGGATTGCTGGCTTCTTTCTCGGGAGTACGCACTTTCTTAGGACACCCCATGACTTTCTAGGTCTACTGGCATGCTCTGCTAGCGTGCTTAGATAGCCGAATGGTTACGGCGCTCACCTTCGGATCGAGGGTACGCGGGTTCAAATCCCGCCTCGTGAAGAATTTTTTTCAGCAATAAAATTTCTCTTCCTTTCTACCTTTTTATCTATCTTTCTAGGTCTTTGTCTCTCACTCCTTGATGTTCTCTCTGTCTCTCTTTGCGGCTAAAACAGATCTCAAACGAGTCAGTCCATCTTCGTTGCACAGAGGACGCATGCGAAAAACATTTCACCAACTCCCACTAAAGGGAACCATGTGGGGATCTGAAGGAGCGCATGGGTGGACTTAAAGTTCCGTTCATCACGGGCACCTCGCCCGGTGTTAACGCGTCCTTGCATGTGGAGCACACCATGAATTCACTGTATTTGCTGCTACTTGTCCCGAACTCTTGTTGGAGCACGCCACGCAGCTTCATCGTGCGTCTGCAGAATCTCTTTCCCCCACGCCATCACGTGATTGCTGAGAGGGTGTATGGGGGAGAGGCCACAGCGTCTTACCCAGCCCCTTACACAGGCCCGAACGCGCTAGCGCGTGCCAGCACCAAGGAGGTGGCCAGCACACGTGGTTTTGTCTGCGTTACGCCAAGCCAGGACAACATACGGCAGCCCGGGCACCTAAAGTGCTCTGCACGTATCATCATAAAGCCTGGTTGAAGAACAAGACGAACAAACTTCTCCTTGTCGCGAGCTCCTGCTAAATATGTTACAGATGGCTATGGTAGATTTTAAAAAAGCGGACGGTCGCCAATGGAACTACGGACAAAGCCCAGCGCAAAAGCTTTTCGCATCTAAAATCACTCTGTAGGTGCTTGCCATCGTTTGCTCCTCAAGCAGAGAGTAAACGCCCCGCCCGTCCTGATGGAGCAAGAAGGGACGCTGTGGGAGGGCGGGGGGCTGCGTTGCTCGAGCAGCAACTGTGAACTGTGAATCATAGGGTGCGGTCACGACCTCTGGCGCGTGTGCTATCTCGGGAGGCATCAGCTAACGGCTTGTATACCCTTCCACGTGCTGTGCTCTCAATGCGAAGACACTGTACACAAACCGCTCTTCTCTCTGGAGCGGTCATATTCTCTTAAACCAGCGCTTTGTAGTGTTACCCGAGATCGGTTCCAAAAGATTTGGCGGCTAGCCTTACTTCGTACAGCTTTACAATATGTTCATATCGCATTCATTCCTACGCCCTTTCAGTGAAGCTGTGATTTTTTTTTCTTTTTGAGGACGCCGAAGAGGTAGGTAATGTGTTGCCTTTTTCCGGACATTTTAACCTGAGAAAAATTTATATTTGCGAGATCCGGTATAACCAAAGGCATGGTTATTGCAGTTTCACTAATGTGACAGAGGGGCGCGAAGTATTCCGCTAACACGCAGTGTGTCGATTACGGGTTCTGTAATTTTCTTTACACATGTTACAAGAAATGACTTCTTATAACTGTGACAAGAAAACTGTGACAAGGAATGACTGTGAGAAGTTATAAGTGTGACAAGGAAATGCGCAGACGCGTTGAATGCGTCTGCGCATGAGCCAATGGCATATATATGTTTCATGACGACGTTGTGGAATAAACAGTTCCAAGTAGCACTTGTCCCTTGCGTACCTTCCTTGTGTGCCGTGTTTCTATTGCGCAAGTAATGTTTGTCAGGTTGCACCAACTAGGCCCCCAAAAATCCTATTAGGAAAAGTTGTATTAGTGAGAATGCAATATTGTTAATGCTACTAATATATTGAAAGCGCTTTGATTCAGTCTAATATGAAAGCCTTTGAATACAGTGTGAAGACAATACTAATTCACTGCGCGCGAAGAGCTGTGTCCCAAGCAGCAAAGCAGGCTGGTAAAGGCAACAGTTTCAGGCTCACCAAACAGGATTTCTTCCTTTTTCGCCACTAATGTGAAAGAAACCTTTTTATTTGAAGTAAACCATGCTGTCTCTTATCACGACTTGTCGAGAGCCAAGAGCAGCCCGGCAGTTGTGGGATATATGTATGCAAAGGAGTTACCGTAGAAGTACTCGATGGACATAACACAGTTACAGATGCATTAATCAGTTGAGAGATAGTTGTCATCAAATAAACTGAAAAAGAAACGATTTGCACAACCGAAGAATTAGATATAAGAGCTAAAAAGAATGCTTGCACATAAGACGAACTAAACATATCACAGAAATGTTTCCATAGCTTTCTTAAGGCAGGATAGAAAGACTACTTGTGTTCTGTCTTCATGTTTGTATTTCCTGTAGCATTTTGGTAAACAGCACTTTCGCATTTTGCAGACGTAGCTTATGCTCCCGTTGACTTTCCAAGCATCTGGCTGACGTACATTTGAAACGAGCGCATGTTTTCTATGGACGCCAATCTTTTATCCTGCAATGATTCATGTCTCTAGGGCTTAACAAAAGCTGAAGAAAGCGTTTTTACTTTCGTCATCAACAATAAGTACAGATAAGCTGCGCGACAGCCATAGTGTGTTTTTGAAGCTTACTATATTGTTTTCTTTTTCGGTAACGTCAACTTACTCATGCTTTTCGTTAATGTTTTCTGCCAGAAAAATACTGCACTCAGCTAAGTAGAAAAATGTTCCGTTGTGCACAAGTGTTGTGAGCGATGGAGACATAAATGGCAGTGAATATGCGTGGAGTCTCACCAACAGATCTACACGGCATTTTATTTTCCGGAAGAACGCACGCCAAGTGAACTGAAAATAATTCGATTTCGACATAAGTATTCATTAAATAAGCATCAAGCTTACATCTTTACTAGGAGCATAATCGTTAATCATAAATTGAGCCGAATGATTTTGGACAGATTATAAAGACTAAATTAGTTGATTGACTTGGCCCCATAATAAAGAAGCGTACTACAGAATTGGGCATATTATTGTTTGATACTGGCGCTCTATATGCCACATTCTGTTTTCGTACCTTGTCCTAGAAATGTGCTTATACTTTGTCGACTCTGTGTATCCAAACTCCTGCATTATTGCCATTACAGCGTTGCAGGAATTCGGTAGTCAATAAAATCATTACAAAAATAGCTGTAGTTTAAGCTCTTGCCTAACCGCGCTACGTTCGTAAGAACTGTAAGCAGCACACGCAACCGCAAATAGCTCAGTGTCGATGGCAACTCGCAACCTTCCTCGCACACGGTGTCCTTCACCCATACTCCAAAATGAACAGCAGGAGTGAACTGGCAGCTAATGGCGCGAATGGCGGAGTAGCAAACAGCGGAAAGCCGGTCGTGCAACGCTTCACGATGATATGCATTATTGTAGCCATATATTTATATGATTTAGCTTCCTGAATATTGTAAAGGATTGAAAGCTCTGGTTGCACAATTCTAATTTATTGGGATTCTTCAAAGCGAGTACGCGATTGTGGAATTAAATCACGAACGTACACCACCATCCGTTTATCGACATCATTGTGTGCGTAGATATTTTGGTGCCTTTTCCTCTGTAGCTTAGGGTCATCTTTTTTGCTAGTTGGTCATACACACATATGCAAACAACCAGGTGGGAAGAGCGCAAAGAACACTCACATGCCTACGCCTGCGCTAGCGTTCTTTGCCTTGTTGGCGCATTAATTCTTAGGCAAGTTACAATCGGTGTTTTGCAGCATGGTATTACTGGTGCCGATATCGGAGCGATCCTACAGCAAATCCACGCTGGTCGATGGCATATTGATGGACAGGAATATGTGAATAATGGCCGATAATTACCTATTCTGCGGAGTGAAGAATTGGAGAGCTTCCTTCGTGCATGAAGAAATCGAAAAAGTTGAACTACTGGAGAGCGGCATCTACACTCAATATTATTCAATGAAATCTGCAGAATAGTCAGGCAAGCTGGCGTCGTGCCAAAGTTTTCAGGTTTGGAGATGTTTATCGGTGCTGGGCCACGTGCATAAGAAAAATTCCACAGCATATCCACGGGGTGAATGATGGTGAGTGGGGCGAAGCTCTCATACGGCAGGATCTTGGCGGCGGCGTCGCGCAGTTTCACGCCCAGTACATCATCAACGACGTGAGATCGGGCCGGTTTATACTAAAGGGTCGACGAGAGTCATGGCAACTTGCAGCTCACTTTAATTTTACATGTACGCTGTGAATTTTTATTGTTTAATCACGCACAGGAGAAATCTCACCAGGCACTACCTTGGAGGTAAAGAAGGGCTGCTAATGGGGAATGAGAGACAGAAGAGTCGGCTTTTAGCTAACACTTACACTTCTACTTCTACTAACGTTTCCTACTGGAACGTGCCAATGGCTGCCAATAGGGAATGAGAGACAGGAGAAGTCGGCTTTTAGTTAACGCGCACGCTGCGGATTTTTTATTGTTCAACAACGCACAGGAGAAATCCCACCGGCACCACCCTGGAGGTCAAGATCTGGTACTAGCGTTAAGACTGGTTACGCACTACGACGGGGACGAACGGGTGCCGCTTTAAGGAGCTTCGCCCCTAAAATATGGGCAAATTTATTCATTCATATTTGCCCATTATAGGTGTACGCTACAACCCAACTGGACTGTCACAGTGTTGGAAACCCTAGGATGCAGGATTGGGAGGTTCTATCAACCTTTGTCTATACTATGTGCACCCAATATTTGCCAGGGTCCATATACAGCCACACTTCCACTATGGCCGCCAGCCTTCTCGTTGGCTGTGCAATTACTTCTAGCGAATATTTTATTTTGCCGTGCAAATATTCTCCCAAGCTTCTTCTCGGACTTGTTATTTTTTTTCCGCGATTTTTATTTGGCTCTTAGTTAACGTAGTGGACGCATGTGAAGGTACCAATGAAAAAATCCTGCAGATTCCAGGCTTTGTGGGAATTAGCTTCATCCGAAGCAATCGGGCCGCAGCAACCTATGCCAGATTTTTCGCTTTGAGCCAGGCGTTACGGGGGGGTTCAACGTCCTCGTGCAAATTGAGTAATTTTGCGCATATCGTGTTCTTACCAAGCACGCGGAGTACACTGGCATGTAGATGGTAGCTCCTGGTCTGACGTATTGTCGGCACTCATGTTAGAGCACATATGTCAATTTCATGTCAGTTTCAAATGCCACAAATATATCATATTTACATCGCCAAGTAGCGGGCCGATGATGTACATATTATAGGTAGCGATCGTAGGGGTATTCGCGCAACGCTTGACGATAATACTAATAAATATATGTTATATTATATAAAAGCGGACAGGCGACAAATATTTTGAACATGAGACAGCGCGCTTAGACAGGACAGAAAGTTACAAGAAGCACACAGACACAGTGTCCTGTCTAAGCGCGCTGTTTCATGTTCAAGATGTACCAACTGGCCCGCGAACAATCATTGTTACAAATATTTGTTACGTTGATATAAAAGCGAATAGCCGACACTGTCAGCCTAACTGTTGCTGTCCTGAATACGGTGGGTCTTTATTGAAACAGCTAGAACCACTGGCGTGGTTCTGAGGTAGAATACTTGGCTGCTATGCGGAACGCGTGGGTTCGATCCCGGCTGGAGCCGTTAATTCTTTCTTCGTTTCCATCGGGATAGTTTACCCACCGACGACACCGCAGACGCCCGCACCGCATTTTTTGCGAGACGGGCTCCTTTACGCTCTCGAACCAATATTCGAAAGTTTGGGTTCACATATACTATGAATAGATATGTAGATAGAAAATGTTATAGTGCATTTCGTTTGCTAAGAAATGCTTCACAATTAAAATGTTCTCGAAAGCGAAGCAAACTAGGCTTATGTTCTGGGCAACTCATCAATGCTCCATACAGCTTTTTAAAGCATAAGTTATGCAGCGCTGTATAGTAAGGTGAAAGAAAAAAGATGGGAAGGATATTAGCGAAGAATTGCGGGCTTACAGAGATGTGGTGGTGTCTCCGTGGTAGCGGTGGCAGGTCAAGGAAAAGGAAGAATTCAGGAGCTAGCAGCAGCGGCGACGACAGCCACAACATCGTGGCGCTAGAGAAGGCACATTAGGGAGGACTACCTTCGTCAACCGTTGGGCAGCGTCCTGAATGGTCGCGCTCCTGCGGATGTCACTGATCAGGGCATCGAAGTTCTGCCTCTATTCCGTCCTGCCTGTAACCTTGCCCGAACGTTAGGACCACCTATAATCAACCAGCTGCACTGCCAGTCGTTCTGCTAAGTCCTGTTCTTAGCGCAGTTCGCTTACCGTCGACATGGGCTCCTCAACACGCGGAGGCTGTGAGCCTGAACATGCGTGATTGCGGACTGGTTCCGAAAGCACGTTACATGGTTATTGTAGTAAAACCAACTTCACTTGCGTCAGGTCTTAGCCCTACTGCTGGTTATTTTGTGGTATTATTGCTTAGTTTTGTGAACGCGTGTGTGTTTGTTATTTTTAATGCACACGGCTGCTCCCTTGACCGAACCGCACATGGAAAGCGGGATGTTCCAAACATCACTCAATACATAAGACAAAATATTTGGCGAGAAGAGCACACGACCAAATAAAATGAACACTCGCCAAAAAAGTACAATCGAACGAAAAAATTTAGCAGATCCCATGTACCGTGCGAATCGATGTTATGCGGAGCGTGCGCGGGATGGTGACTGTGGCGTAATTTTTCACAGTGAGGGAAATGTTACGGAATGACGACCAGAGAAATGTGCAAGTGGTATAGGCACACTCGTACGTTGAACAGTCGCATATGTATTATATAACCAGTTGTTTACAGTTGCGTAACGATGCTGCACTGCTAGTCAGCGATAGTTAGATTGTGACGCGCCACATATGCAATCCGAGAGCTCTCCGCGTGCGCGGAAGCGGGGGCGGCAGTGTTGTGGCTGTGGATGCCCCAGTTGCGATAAGAGCTGTGGCGCCGCTCGACGTTGCTTTGGAAGCCTATACTTGTCAGTTATCACGGAGAACGCACGCACGTTTCACGAACACGTGTGTTTGTGTAGAAGGGGTTCTTGACAGTTCTTCAACAAGGTCATCATCACCATGATCAGTGAGCACCAGCAGCTGGACGGGACTTGTTAATCGGATCCGTTCGTGATCGTGGTTATGAGGAGTCGAAGTGTAGTGAAGTGCGAGGTGTAGTGCAGCTGGTGGAAATACTGGATGCCTCATAAGATCAAATGATATATGATGCCTCCTGTCGTGGTCGTGGCAGAGAGATTTTTTGATGCCCTGCCCACATCCAAGCCGTCTTTCACGCAGTATAAGGACCAAGCGTTGTTGGGTATTGATAAAAAATTATGTTGAAGTCACCGGTAATGATGAGAGGCCTAGTTCTCTCAGCAGATTTATTGTAGGAAGCATTGACCCCGGTTTTTGCGTAATCCACGTCGTCCACGTTGTGGACCACGTGTACGAATGGATGGTAGTTGAGCGCCTTCCAGGGGCGTTCTGTCTTCAGCTCTCTCACTTTCTTTGCGTCGCCGCGGTGGTGTAGCGGTTATGGTGCTAGGCTGCTGACCCGGAGGTCGCGGGTTCGATCCCGGTCGCGGTGGTCGCATTTCGATGGAGGGAGAATGCTAGATGCCCGTCTACTGTGCGATCTCGGTACACGTTAAAGAATGCCCGATGGTCAAAATTTCCGGGGCTCTTCGATACGGCGTCTCTCATAATCATCTCGTGCTTTTGATGCATAAAACCCAAAGAGTCATTATTATTATCACTTTCCTTGCGTGTCAATGTGTGTGTTCGCGGTTACTGTGTTGGTTGGGAACTCTGTATCACCTGTGGCACATACCCGCATAACATGAACTCTGGTATACAGGTATGTGCCGCACGTGACTAAGAGAAAGGGTTTCTTGACGTACGCGACAGGTATTTTACGTTATTCATTTCGTGACCACTGCATCGTATTCGTCATACACTCATCCCCAGCTATGCCAATTTTGGTATATTAAATATTATGGAGACGACCAGGAGAGTGCCCAGACGTTGGCGGCTAGATAGATAGATAGATAGATAGATAGATAGATAGATAGATAGATAGATAGATAGATAGATAGATAGATAGATAGATAGATTAGATAGATAGATAGATAGATAGATAGATAGATAGATAGATAGATAGATAGATAGATAGATAGATAGATAGATAGATAGATAGATAGATAGATAGATAGATAGATAGATAGATAGATAGATAGATAGATAGATAGATAGATAGATGCGTCCAAATTGCCTGAGGTTCACTAAGAAATGCTTCGCATTTAAAAATGGGGCAGCTAGGCACTAGCGGCGCGAAGACTGAGGAAACAGCGCAGCTGTTGCTTTTCCCCTCCTCCTCGCTCGCACTTTCTTTTCCCACCTCTTGCTATACTATGCAAGGCTACAATGATTTACTCTTTCCCGACCTCCTCTCCCTTACTTCTATTTTCCATCCCTTGCTATACTGTCCACGGCTATTCCACAATTTACTCTGCTCCCATTTCTTTCTCTTCTCCTCACCTTCACTTTCCATTCACACCCTTGCTATACAAGTCTACACGATACTTTCTTTGTCTTCCTGATTCTTTCTGTCTCTTTCTCTGTCTCCCTCTTTTTCGCGTTCTCTTGCCCTTAGCAGCGCAACCACAAGGTTGTCTCTCTCTGTGTTTTCGGCTACGTCGGCCGCAATATCGAACCTTTTTGATATGGGGGCGCCATCTGGTAAAGCCCTGCAAAAGTTCCTTTCTGCGCATAGTAAATTACAGACAGCCATCGGATCTTCACTAAAAACATTCTAACTGTAGTAGAATGAAACTTTAGAAGTCCGCAGCATTACCGCCTCAAAGGCGGATGCATTGAATCGCACTCCGGACTGACGTCATAAGTAATACTGCCGGTGACTCCGCCTTCACAGTGTATTGCCGAGTGCATAAGCGCGACGATACCTTTAGTCGCGGAGGCGATCGGCAGTCGCGCTTCGGTCATCTGGGCGGGGCCTCTTCGGAATTGTATCTTACTATAGACAATAATCTATGCCCGCATGGTTGTAAGACGTGGTATGCGTGTTTATAATTGATATTACGAATATTGTGATCATTATATATCGCTAATCTCAGCCGTTCTACGAAATATTGTAATAGGAATAATGACAACGTACCAACATGTCCAGGCTCTCGTGGTCACCGTTTTTTAAGCCCAGCTTTTTTTTACCTCTGGAGCCCGCTATGTTAACCCTATGGGGAGCTATGGGCACTGCGGTTGAGGCGCGACACGGTGAGGAGGAAACATACAATAATAACGAAAAACCAAGCTTTATTGAAGGGTGGTTCAATCTTTATGTTGCACAACTTACCTGTTTATTTCCTGAATAGTTATATTGAGGTGCAATGACAAAAGATTTCATGACAGTGTTTATTCATGATGAAACACTATTTTCTTACGCCGCCTGAATAAAAAGCACGTCATTATTATTCATCAGTGCAGCCCTCGCGATGTACAGAAAGGCGCAGCCGTAAACACGCCCCCTCACGTGTATTCGTATTTCGCATTGGCAGGCGTTCTCTGAATTATTCTGGAGAGAATTTAATTTTTTCGGTGCGCGGACTCCTGAGCTGCGTTCCGTGAAGGGCGAACGTGCTCAGTGCGGTGTCCAACGGCCACGATGTCCTACGGGGCGATGCTGCCAACAGTTAACACTCAACGCTCTCTCGGTAACTGCGGCAACGATGTGCTGTGAAAGGGTGGAATAGCAACACACGTACTGCGCCTCGCGACCGATGAATTGTAGGCAGGGGCGTAGCGAAGGGTGGGGAGGGCTGGGGGTTCAACACCCCCCGTCATAAAATTTTCAATTTTGCTGGCGTATATATACACGCACACATACAAACCCATGCACGAACATACATAAAACATGGTTGAACCCCTCCCCCCCCCCCGAAAAAAATTTCTGGCTACGCCCCTGATTGTAGGTAAGACACCGGGACAGCGGGACTCTACAATGAGCAAACCCATTCCCAGCAAACGCTCACAGTACAGATATAGTTGTGAGCCCCGTCGTCGGCCAACGATTTATTATTCTCAGGTCAGCTATAAAACATGCGTCAGCTTTAACACATACGTCGTCCGACATACGAGAGTCATCACTTGTCCTCGTGAATGTCCTATAAGGTTTCTCACTATACGTGTCATGCATGAAATATGAGTAGAGCATTCCGAAACTACCGGCCAGCTTCCGGTAGTTGTCTCAGTTAGCGAGCGTCGGTAGTTATGAAGAAAGTCAAGTACGCTTGCCGATATTATCTTCCCTTATTGACTGTTCGTTTATATTTACGCCGACTATTTCTGGCGCCGCCATACTTCCGGAGTGTTTGCCTCTAATTCTGCTAGAAAGATATATTTTGTGTGGATATACGTGTGTGACAACCACGACGATCTTGTTATCATGAAGAATTTTATATTCAAAAAAGTGCGGGCCTACGTTTCACCTTACGCATAAAAGCCGTGACAACACTCCATATATACTGCAGTCTTATAGCTCCTCGTTACTCCCATATATTGAGTGGTCGTTCTAACAGCTGTTGAGTAAATCGGTGAGAACGCTACGCATTCCAACTATACTTGACATCATTATGCAGCAGTAGACCATAACGTCATAATCTGTCCAGGTTAAAATAATATGGCAGCGGAGAGGGACCTCGCTAAGTTTATCAGCTACCTTGAAGGACAGGAATGAGGCAGCAATTGCCACTTTACCGCATAGCACAGCTTGACGTTGCTCTCTTTTCTTGCCAATATTGTGACGTCATTCTCCAGCGATTTCTCAAATGCACGCCTGTGGGAGTTATAGATGATCTTTCGTAACTTCACGCCCACGGTTCAATGTATTGTGAGGCTTACCTAAGCCCTTCACTCTGCAACAGCCTAAGGGAATGGAAATCAGTGTGGCATCCGCGCCGCAAGCATTGTGATATTGCGCCGAGAAAGTATACGTTCCTAAAGCACAATAACAGTATATTTTGCCTTCCGTTCCATTTTGTTGCACAGAACGATGAATTCGAGTCGAACAATTAGACTTCACACATGTTGTGTTTGCGCTTCTTTATGAATAGCCTAGAAGTTCTAGAACATGCCAGTATATTTCTCGGAACTAGCATTACACACAGAAATGTGCAACTTGAGTGCAATATACATTTTGCTTTTCTTCGCGCTATTGAGTTACACACTGGCAAACATTACGCTCATTATGAAGAGAATCTACAATACATATTAGGCAGTTCCTTGGAAAAGAATGTTGTAGTCGGTTAACGAAGCAACCGGAGGGGCAGACGGGTAAGTATTCTGTAATTGGAGACAACACTTCTCTTACATTAAAACTCACATATCTCATAAGGTTCATGTGGATTGTTCTGGTCTTGTGAAATACGTTGTGGGTTCATTGCCTATCATGGCGATGGCACTCCAACAAAAGCTGAGTATTTTAGCGATGGTTTGCTATATTTGGCAGTGTATAGGTCGCATCCATTACTGAAAAAACAGCGCAGCTACCGAAGGGGACATACAGAGGCACACAGTAGGCAAAGGCAGTGCTTACTTTCAAGAAAATATTTATTTTACAAGTGTTCAGGTATTTATACTGAATATCTCACAAAGTTGAATGATATCACAGCTGCGCACAGGTTCTTCGCTTATTACTATCGCCATGGCAGTTCTGTCTAGGAACTGCCATTTTTTCTTCGCTTCCAGCTGGAGACAATTTTTTTCTTTACCCGCATTGAGGTGTTAACTCAAAAGCGTTTCTTTGCTAGATTGGCGAAACCGCGCACCAGCTGATGTCCGCAAAAGCCATGTCCCAAAAGCACATGACCTCTCCCACCGCCTCTGACGCTGAGGTAGCGCTTGCGCAGCGACACTTGGTGCACTTCCATATGCCACAACAATTACCTGCTGCAGTGGTGTGACATAGGGAAATTCCCGACTCCAAGGGGAAGACGATAGCACATAAGAATAGTCGGCGCCCTGCGTAAGAGAACCGTCGTCTGCAGAACGTGGGCACCGCCAGAGCATGTGCAAATGGCCTATTGTCCACCGTATCACTTGGCAATACAACTTTTCCGCATCCTTCCAGAATAACAAGCTAGACAAATGGAACGTTCCCGTATTCTCATCTCATTAGATTATGCTCCACAACATTAATTACACGGTGGCCGCGCACAAGATGTGCCGTGCGACTAGCAGTTGCAAAGACCCCCATTTTCTTGCTCAGAAAAACGCCACCAAAGTCGGCACAGAAGTTTCTGCAACGCTGTCGCTTTAAATCTTTCGGGACCGCCCCACTGGAGCATCGATAATATATGATCGACGGCTTTCCGTGCGCTGCCTAGTTCAAATTTTCGCGCGTTTTTACGTGTATTGCTAATTTGCTATCTTGAACTTGAAGAGATCTTGAACCTGTTTCTCTTTAGTGTAACACTTGGCTAATGAAGCATAACGTTTTTAAATGTAAAATCATTTGTTTTAGCCACAAACCTGCTATATCTACATTTTTATACCATATAGATAAGACAAATATCTTGCATCACGCACAATATGAATATCTTGGCGTTTATCGAAATTCTACCCTTTCATGGGCAACTCACATTCAATACATTTGCGCCAAGGCTTCGAGATCATTAGGCTACATACGCCGCAAGTTACATCACTCTACTAACGATATTCGTAAGCTAGCTTACCTAACATTTGCACAACCTCAACTTGAGTGCGCAACATCCATTTGGTCTCCCCATCAGAAATATATAATCGAAAAAGTCGAATTTGTACAAAATACGGCTGCACGTTTCATTTCACCTTGTTATGACTATAACACAAGCACTACACAAATACACTCGAGTGAACTTTTGCGTGATCGCCGGGATATCATCGTGCTATCATTGTTTCATAAATACATTTAAAACACAGCGTCATCGTTTTTGCAGCTTCTAACTCCACAATAAAACTAACAACGTTTGTACAATCAGTTTAATTTTATGCGCATTTACGGGAAGACTAATTCATTTAACTATCCCGCTCTTCCAAGAGCCATTCGCCTTTGGAACGACCTTCCTAACACCATAGCTTCCGAAAGAAACCGTGATAACTACAAGCATTTACTAACTACACAATTAGCAAATTAATTCTTTATACCATACGTATTACAATCCTCTCTTCATAGACATTATTATTATTATTATTATTTGGGTACAATTTTACGGTAATTGTTTTTGTGTTAGCCAAGTAATGTCGAGTTCATTCTGTATTCATGCTGCTTGTATTTTAACGTGCCAAATTTCATTGTGTAAATGAGCTGTCATGATTCAAAGTGTATTTTTTTTTCCTCTCTTTATTGTATACAATCCCTACTGAAAAAACCTATATGGTTTCATACAGGACCCATAGGATTGTATATAGGACCCATACAGGACCCATATAGCGCTATATAGGACCCATACAGGACCCATATAGCGCGATATAGGACCCATACAGGACCCATATAGCGCTATATAGGACCCATACAGGACCCATATAGTGCTATATAGGACCAATGTAGGACCCATACAGGACCCATATAGTGCTATATAGGACCAATGTAGGACCTAAAAATGCCCCATATAGTGCTATATAGGACCAATCTAAGCCCTATAAAGACCCATACAGTGCTACATAAGACCCAAATGGGACCTAAAAATGATCCGTATGGTGGTATGCAGGGCCCAGAAGACCGAATGTAGGACCTCGACAGGGCGCCCTACATAGACCCACAAGGTTTACTGTAGGACCTATAAAGGATTTATTATTATTATACCGAATATGTAGGGCCTGAGTAAGACTCCGTTGGTACTGAAGTGCATAAAATGGCCAGAATTTAGTTTCTCAGCTCTATACCATTTCATGAAGTCATGATTTTAATTAATTAATTTATTTATTATTTATCAATTAACCATTTAACAAGTATTAATTATACAACATGCAAATATATATGCTAAAGTATAGAGTGGTACTCCATGGTTATAAAACTTCGAGGGGACCACGCAAAACCGTTGCTTTGCTTCCGGGGAGAATGGCACAACTCACCACGGGGGATCGGCCACGAAACGTGCGGCAGTATAATTTGTTAAAAAAAAGACAAAGCAGGGGGGGAGGAAATGCGAAAAATGATAATCTCTTGGAAAATAAAAATATTTGCGGTAATTTTGGTTTCTTTTAATGCTACTTACACTAATGTTAAATCACTGTAATAGTTAAGTCAATATAGATAACATAAATAAATAAATGAATGATAATATTTTTAGATGCAGCATAATTGGTAAACTAAGAATATGGTCGAGTAAAGTTGCAAGGCATGCTTGTGGCTTGTTCTACCATAGTTATTCTACCTTTGTGCTAACATAGTTATTCGAAAACAAGAATATGGGAGAGATGTGGCACTTTGCCTTGCGCAAGAACTGGCTGGAAGCCCGTGGAGCGAACCTGCATTTCTCCAAGAACGATAAAATCAATATTAAAAAAAGAGACAGCGAACCATTTATTCGTAGGAGGTGTGAGCGAACAATTATTCTCAACTTTAAAAAAAATCAAATCAATCGCGCCCCTTTTTTCCAAAAAGCAAGTCCAAAAAAATGCGTGCCCATAAAAACGAAACCGAAACCGCGTTTGCACTAGCCTCTTGGCAGAAGGCCTCTTGTCAATACTTGGCTTAGTATGTCGTGCACGAGTGGCAGAAGAGCTTGTAATTCTCAATATTTTGTTTCCTGTGCGTCCATCTAAACCATCGAAAACATCTTGTCGTACTTGCACAAGAAATTACTCTCACTGCCAGAGCATAAGGCTTCGTTGTACCGAACTGTCCTCAAAACAGAATTACCAGCAACTTTCAGTTTAAGATTACATGCACTCATCAAAACGGTTCATCTGAGTGTTTGGACAACACAAACTGGCACTGTCGTGATCAATACTTGGTTTAGTATCTTGTGCACAAGTGGCAGAAGAGCACGTAATTCTCAATGTTTTGTTTCCTGTGCGTCCATCTGAACCTTCGAAACATCTTGTCATACTTCTACGAGAAACCATTCTCACTGCCAGAGCATACAGCTTCGTTGTACTCAACTGTTCTCGAAAGAAAATTACCGGAACTTTCAGTTGGAGGTTACGTGCACTCATCAAAACGGTTCATCTGAGTCTTTGGACGACACAAACTAACACTGTCGTGATCAATACTTGGCTTAGTTTGTCGTGCACGAGTGGCAGAAGAGCACGTAATTCTCAACCTTTTCTTTCCTGTGCGTCCATCTGAACCTTCGAAAACATCTTGTCGTACTTCCACGAGAAACCATTCTCATTGTCAGAGCATACAGCTTCGTTGTACCGAACTGTTCTCGAAACATTACCAGCAACTTTCAGTGGAAGGTTACGTGCACTCATCAAAACGGTTCATCTGAGTCTTTGGACGACACAAACTCACACTGTCGTGATCAATACTTGGCTTAGTCTGTCGTGCACGAGTGGCAGAAGAGCACGTAATTCTCAATGTTTTGTTTCCTGCGCGTCCATCTGAACCTTCGAAAACATCTTGTCGTACTTCCACGAGAACCATTCTCACTGCCAGAGCATACAGCTTCGTTGTACTCAACTGTCATCGAACCAAAATTACCAGGAACTTTCAGTTGATGGTTACGTGCACTCATCAAAACGGTTCATCTGAGTATTTGGACGACACAAACTAACACTGTCGTGATCAATACTTGGCTTAGTCTCTCGTGCACGAGTGGCAGACGAGCACGTAATTCTCAATGTTTTGTTTCCTGTGCATCCATCTGAACCTTCGCAAACATCTTGTCGTACTTCCACGAGAAACCATTCTCACTGCCAGAGCATACAGCTTCGTTGTACTCAACTGTCATCGAACCAAAATTACCAGGAACTTTCAGTTGATGGTTACGTGCACTCATCAAAACGGTTCATCTGAGTATTTGGACAACACAAACTCACACTGTCGTGATCAATACTTGGCTTAGTCGGTCGTGCACGAGTGGCAGAAGAGCACGTAATTCTCAATGTTTTGTTTCCTGTGCATCCATCTGAACCTTTGCAAACATCTTGTCGTACTTCCACGAGAAACCATTCTCACTGCCAGAGCATCAGGCTTCGTTGTACCGAACTGTTCTCGAAACAAAATTACCTGCAACTTTCAGTTGAAGATTACATGCACTCATCAAAACGGTTCATCTGAGTCTTTGGACGACACAAACTCACACTGTCGTGATCAATACTTGGCTTAGTCTGTCGTGCACGAGTGGCAGAAGAGCACGTAATTCTCCATGTTTTGTTTCCTGCGCGTCCATCTGAACCTTCGAAAACATCTTGTCGTACTTCCACGAGAAACCATTCTCATTGTCAGAGCATACAGCTTCGTTGTACTCAACTGTCATCGAAACAAAATTACCAGGAACTTTCAGTTGATGGTTACGTGCACTCATCAAAACGGTTCATCTGAGTCTTTGGACAACACAAACTCACACTGTCGTGATCAATACTTAGCTTAGTCTGCCGTGCATGAGTGGCAGAAGAGCACGTAATTCTCAATGTTTTGTTTCCTGTGCGTCCATCTGAACCTTCGCAAACATCTTGTCGTACTTCCACGAGAAACCATTCTCACTGCCAGAGCATACAGCTTCGTTGTTCTGAACTGTTCTCGAAACAAAATTACCAGCAACTTTCAGTTGAAGATTACATGCACTCATCAAAACGGTTCATCTGAGTCTTCGGACGACACAAACTCACACTGTCGTGATCAATACATGGCTTAGTCTCTCGCGCACGAGTGGCAGAAGAGCACGTAATTCTCAACCTTTTCTTTCCTGTGCGTCCATCTGAACCTTCGCAAACATCTTGACGTACTTCCACGAGAAACCATTCTCACTGCCAGAGCATACAGCTTCGTTGTAATGAACTGTTCTCGAAACAAAATTACCAGGAACTTTCAGTTGAAGGTTACGTGCACTCATCAAAATGGTTCATCTGAGTCTTTGGACGACACAAACTCACACTGTCGTGATCAATACTTGGCTTAGTCTGCCGTGCATGAGTGGCAGAAGAGCACGTAATTCTCAATGTTTTGTTTCCTGTGCGTCCATCTGAACCTTCGCAAACATCTTGTCGTACTTCCACGAGAAACCATTCTCACTGCCAGAGCATACAGCTTCGTTGTTCTGAACTGTTTTCGAAACAAAATTACCAGGAACTTTCAGTTAAAGGTTACGTGCACTCATCAAAACGGTTCATCTGAGTCCTTGGACGACACAAACTCAAACTGTCGTGATCAATACTTGGCTTAGTCTGTCGTGCACGAGTGGCAGAAGAACACGTAATTCTCAATGTTTTGTTTCGTGTGCGTCCATCTGAAGCTTCGCAAACATCTTGTCCTACTTCCACGAGAAACCATTCTCACTGCCAGAGCATAAGGCTTCGTTGTACCGAACTGTTCTCGAAACAAAATTACCAGCAACTTTCAGTTGAAGATTACATGCACTCATCAAAACGGTTCATCTGAGTCTTTGGACGACACAAACTCACACTGTCGTGATCAATACTTGGCTTAGTCTCTCGCGCACGAGTGGCAGAAGAGCACGTAATTCTCAATCTTTTCTTTTCTGTGCGTCCATCTGAACCTTCGAAAACATCTTGTCGTACTTCCACGAGAAACCATTCTCATTGTCAGAGCATACAGCTTCGTTGTACTCAACTGTCATCGAAACAAAATTACCAGGAACTTTCAGTTGATGGTTACGTGCACTCATCAAAACGGTTCATCTGAGTCTTTGGACAACACAAACTCACACTGTCGTGATCAATACTTGGCTTAGTCTGCCGTGCATGAGTGGCAGAAGAGCACGTAATTCTCAATGTTTTGTTTCCTGTGCGTCCATCTGAACCTTCGCAAGCATCTTGTCGTACTTCCACGAGAAACCATTCTCACTGCCAGAGCATACAGCTTCGTTGTTCTGAACTGTTCTCGAAACAAAATTACCAGCAACTTTCAGTTGAAGATTACATGCACTCATCAAAACGGTTCATCTGAGTCTTCGGACGACACAAACTCACACTGTCGTGATCAATACTTGGCTTAGTCTCTCGCGCACGAGTGGCAGAAGAGCACGTAATTCTCAACCTTTTCTTTCCTGTGCGTCCATCTGAACCTTCGAAAACATCTTGTCGTACTTCCACGAGAAACCATTCTCATTGTCAGAGCATACAGCTTCGTTGTACCGAACTGTTCTCGAAACATTACCAGCAACTTTCAGTGGAAGGTTACGTGCACTCATCAAAACGGTTCATCTGAGTCTTTGGACGACACAAACTCACACTGTCGTGATCAATACTTGGCTTAGTCTGTCGTGCACGAGTGGCAGAAGAGCACGTAATTCTCAATGTTTTGTTTCCTGCGCGTCCATCTGAACCTTCGAAAACATCTTGTCGTACTTCCACGAGAAACCATTCTCACTGCCAGAGCATACAGCTTCGTTGTACTCAACTGTCATCGAACCAAAATTACCAGGAACTTTCAGTTGATGGTTACGTGCACTCATCAAAACGGTTCATCTGAGTATTTGGACGACACAAACTAACACTGTCGTGATCAATACTTGGCTTAGTCTCTCGTGCACGAGTGGCAGACGAGCACGTAATTCTCAATGTTTTGTTTCCTGTGCATCCATCTGAACCTTCGCAAACATCTTGTCGTACTTCCACGAGAAACCATTCTCACTGCCAGAGCATACAGCTTCGTTGTACTCAACTGTCATCGAACCAAAATTACCAGGAACTTTCAGTTGATGGTTACGTGCACTCATCAAAACGGTTCATCTGAGTATTTGGACAACACAAACTCACACTGTCGTGATCAATACTTGGCTTAGTCGGTCGTGCACGAGTGGCAGAAGAGCACGTAATTCTCAATGTTTTGTTTCCTGTGCATCCATCTGAACCTTTGCAAACATCTTGTCGTACTTCCACGAGAAACCATTCTCACTGCCAGAGCATCAGGCTTCGTTGTACCGAACTGTTCTCGAAACAAAATTACCTGCAACTTTCAGTTGAAGATTACATGCACTCATCAAAACGGTTCATCTGAGTCTTTGGACGACACAAACTCACACTGTCGTGATCAATACTTGGCTTAGTCTGTCGTGCACGAGTGGCAGAAGAGCACGTAATTCTCCATGTTTTGTTTCCTGCGCGTCCATCTGAACCTTCGAAAACATCTTGTCGTACTTCCACGAGAAACCATTCTCATTGTCAGAGCATACAGCTTCGTTGTACTCAACTGTCATCGAAACAAAATTACCAGGAACTTTCAGTTGATGGTTACGTGCACTCATCAAAACGGTTCATCTGAGTCTTTGGACAACACAAACTCACACTGTCGTGATCAATACTTAGCTTAGTCTGCCGTGCATGAGTGGCAGAAGAGCACGTAATTCTCAATGTTTTGTTTCCTGTGCGTCCATCTGAACCTTCGCAAACATCTTGTCGTACTTCCACGAGAAACCATTCTCACTGCCAGAGCATACAGCTTCGTTGTTCTGAACTGTTCTCGAAACAAAATTACCAGCAACTTTCAGTTTAAGATTACATGCACTCATCAAAACGGTTCATCTGAGTCTTCGGACGACACAAACTCACACTGTCGTGATCAATACATGGCTTAGTCTCTCGCGCACGAGTGGCAGAAGAGCACGTAATTCTCAACCTTTCTTTCCTGTGCGTCCATCTGAACCTTCGCAAACATCTTGACGTACTTCCACGAGAAACCATTCTCACTGCCAGAGCATACAGCTTCGTTGTAATGAACTGTTCTCGAAACAAAATTACCAGGAACTTTCAGTTGAAGGTTACGTGCACTCATCAAAATGGTTCATCTGAGTCTTTGGACGACACAAACTCACACTGTCGTGATCAATACTTGGCTTAGTCTGCCGTGCATGAGTGGCAGAAGAGCACGTAATTCTCAATGTTTTGTTTCCTGTGCGTCCATCTGAACCTTCGCAAACATCTTGTCGTACTTCCACGAGAAACCATTCTCACTGCCAGAGCATACAGCTTCGTTGTTCTGAACTGTTTTCGAAACAAAATTACCAGGAACTTTCAGTTAAAGGTTACGTGCACTCATCAAAACGGTTCATCTGAGTCCTTGGACGACACAAACTCAAACTGTCGTGATCAATACTTGGCTTAGTCTGTCGTGCACGAGTGGCAGAAGAACACGTAATTCTCAATGTTTTGTTTCGTGTGCGTCCATCTGAAGCTTCGCAAACATCTTGTCCTACTTCCACGAGAAACCATTCTCACTGCCAGAGCATAAGGCTTCGTTGTACCGAACTGTTCTCGAAACAAAATTACCAGCAACTTTCAGTTGAAGATTACATGCACTCATCAAAACGGTTCATCTGAGTCTTTGGACGACACAAACTCACACTGTCGTGATCAATACTTGGCTTAGTCTCTCGCGCACGAGTGGCAGAAGAGCACGTAATTCTCAATCTTTTCTTTTCTGTGCGTCCATCTGAACCTTCGAAAACATCTTGTCGTACTTCCACGAGAAACCATTCTCATTGTCAGAGCATACAGCTTCGTTGTACTCAACTGTCATCGAAACAAAATTACCAGGAACTTTCAGTTGATGGTTACGTGCACTCATCAAAACGGTTCATCTGAGTCTTTGGACAACACAAACTCACACTGTCGTGATCAATACTTGGCTTAGTCTGCCGTGCATGAGTGGCAGAAGAGCACGTAATTCTCAATGTTTTGTTTCCTGTGCGTCCATCTGAACCTTCGCAAGCATCTTGTCGTACTTCCACGAGAAACCATTCTCACTGCCAGAGCATACAGCTTCGTTGTTCTGAACTGTTCTCGAAACAAAATTACCAGCAACTTTCAGTTGAAGATTACATGCACTCATCAAAACGGTTCATCTGAGTCTTCGGACGACACAAACTCACACTGTCGTGATCAATGCTTGGCTTAGTCTCTCGCGCACGAGTGGCAGAAGAGCACGTAATTCTCAACCTTTTCTTTCCTGTGCGTCCATCTGAACCTTCGAAAACATCTTGTCGTACTTCCACGAGAAACCATTCTCATTGTCAGAGCATACAGCTTCGTTGTACCGAACTGTTCTCGAAACATTACCAGCAACTTTCAGTGGAAGGTTACGTGCACTCATCAAAACGGTTCATCTGAGTCTTTGGACGACACAAACTCACACTGTCGTGATCAATACTTGGCTTAGTCTGTCGTGCACGAGTGGCAGAAGAGCACGTAATTCTCAATGTTTTGTTTCCTGCGCGTCCATCTGAACCTTCGAAAACATCTTGTCGTACTTCCACGAGAAACCATTCTCACTGCCAGAGCATAAGGCTTCATTGTACCGAACTGTTCTCGAAACAACATTACCAGCAACTTTCAGTGGAAGGTTACGTGCACTCATCAAAACGGTTCATCTGAGTCTTTGGAGGACACAAACTCACCCTGTCGTGATCAATACTTGGCTTAGTCTGTCGTGCACGAGTGGCAGAAGAGCACGTAATTCTCAATGTTTTGTTTCCTGTGCGTCCATCTGAACCTTCGCAAACATCTTGTCGTACTCCCACGAGAAACCATTCTCACTGCCAGAGCATAAGGCTTCGTTGTACCGAACTGTTCTCGAAACAAAATTACCTGCAACTTTCAGTTGAAGATTACATGCACTCATCAAAACGGTTCATCTGAGTCTTTGGACGACACAAACTCACACTGTCGTGATCAATACTTGGCTTAGTCTGTCGTGCATGAGTGGCAGAAGAGCACGTAATTCTCAATGTTTTGTTTCCTGTGCGTCCATCTGAACCTTCAGAAACATCTTGTCGTACTTCCACGAGAAACCATTCTCACTGCCAGAGCATACAGCTTCGTTGTACTCAACTGTTCTCGAAACAAAATTACCAGGAACTTTCAGTTGAAGGTTACGTGCACTGCTCAAAACGATTCATTCGAACGTTTGGTTGACACAAACATGCACTGTCGTGATCGATACTTGGCTTTATTTATTTGTCGCTTTGACATCAGTAGGCTAACAATAATGGGCACTCATCACAAACACTGGGTCCTATGTCAGAAGTGCCACAGGGAAGTATACTGGGGCCTTTCTTGCTTGATTTAAATACTAATGACATCGTCAATATCTATAACTCATTTTATGTAATATACACAGATGGCACTGATAACTTATTTGTTTTTTTCGGTGGTAAAAATCCTGATGAAATGATGAGAAAGGCTAATGAAATGCGTGTCACACTGGAGCGTTGGTTGGAAATAAATGCACTAGAAATTAATGCGGCTAAAACAAAAGCAATCTTTTTTTGCCCTTAGGGTCAGGGGCGTAGTCAAGATGGAGGGGGGGGGGGCTCAAACCCCGCCTCCCCGAAATTTTCAATTTTTCTTGCGTATATGTACACGCACACATACAAACGCACGCACGAACATAGAGTATAGTTGGACCCCCCCTCCCGAAAAAAATCTGGTTACGCCCCTGCTGAGGGTAAACATGTATTATGCTGTGAATCCTTGACAGCTCTAAAAACATAGAAATTGTGCCAACGTTTAAGACTCTTGTATAACAGAGGGCTGAGCTAGTCGGTAAGATTCATTGTAAAAAGAAGGGCGTGCAAACACGGACACCAGAAAGCCACGACACCGCAAACGCCGACTAAAAGAAGGTAAACACGAAAACTGATCTGCACATGCCCATCAATCCGCCACGCGTTTGGGGACCTACGTGAAGGATAACTGTCAAGGCATTTAATTTCACCTTTATGCAAGTTAATCGACGGCAGGAAGAAACGTGTCGTAGGTATACCGTACATCAGGCCCGTAACCAGGGGGGGGGGCGCCCCGGGGGGCCCCGGCCCACCACCCGAGATTGTTGTGATACATGGTGTTTTTCCAAAAATAAATAATGAAAATATGCGTTTTTCTGAAATAGTGAAGGCTTTCAGCAAGTGCCCCCCCCCCCCGAAAAAAATTCCTGGCTACGGGCCTGCCGTACATTCATTGCGTACGCGCCTCACAGCTTAGAAATACGGCGTTAATGTTGTTTTCACGGCTGCCAATAAGCTAGATAAGAATTGTGCCGCTGTCTAGAGACAGAATGAGCGAGTAAAAGATTAGAAGCGGACCGATATGATGGCCATGCAATAAATGCGGTCCCTTTCATCTACGGCCGCTTCTACGTAGGACAGACGGGCCGCTGCATTAACCAGAGATTATTGGAACATATGTTCCTAATATATGTAGAAGGTGAGCCTCCGGTTAGCGATCTCTCATATGAGAGATCGCTAACCGGAGGCTCACCTTGTAATCTACACTGTCAAGATTGTAAGTGCACGCCAAAATTCGATGAATGCGTAGTTTTGTACCGGCATAGGGTGAAGAAAGACGCCTGATGATTGAGGCATGACATATAGCGCATTGCGTTAGCCAACCGTCGATTACCTTGCACAAAGATGAAATCAAATGCCATAACAGTTATCTTTCAAGAAGACACCCACGCGTGCCGGATTGATAGGTTCGCCTATTGCACGCATGCGCGGATAAGTTTTCGTGCTTTCTTTCTTTTCCATCGTTGTGCGTTTCTTCAGTTGTTAATCGGCGTTTGTGGCGTCGTGACTTCTTTCTTGTGTCCGTGTTTGCACGCCCTGTCTTTTTAGAATGAAGACTCTTGGTGTTTGGTTCACAGAAAAGTTGCTGTGGGATGTGCATATCAGTCACGCGTGTTAAGCTGTGCGTTCTTCTTACTAATATCAAAGCAGCCTTACAAAAACTCTACGTCCTTCAAAAAAAAAAAGAAACCTTTATGCATTATTTACAACTTAGCCAGGGATCAACCTTCTCCACAGCCCTCTTCCAAACGGTTTTTAATACTTATAACTTACGCCGTTCATAGAGAAGTAAAGAACAATATGTCAATGCTTACAGACATAACAACTTTAGCGGAATACTCTCCTGTGTAGTCCTTACGGCTCATGAAAAAATTCAAAACAAGGACACCACGCACAAATTACGGGCCCTAGACGAGAATAATTTTACAATTACTTTGTGTATTAAACGCAAAATGGTTTTGGTATTTCGTGTTGCAGAACCGCGCTTCATGCTTTCTTTGTGAATCTAGAATATCGCATATTAAATTTGCCTTTGATGTGTTCTTTATTTTTTTTTCTTTTCGCTCTTCTCTAAGTTGCGTGAACTTGCCACGTTCTTTTGGCGATCATGTGTGTTTATGTGCGCCAATTAATGTATGCCGTCACTGCATGCTGCTCAACTGTAATCAGCTGGGAAGCTTAATGAAGCTCGCAAGAGCTTTTTTATTCCCATGCCCTCCGCTTTCGGTAGGTCCAGTTTGTTACTGTATCGATGAGAATCACCGCGATTACCGCAGACTTCTTGGCTGCCATTTGTAATTTGCGCGGCCGGATGTTTACAAGCCACGGATGTTACAAGCCATATGTCAATCCCACCCGAGAGTAGCCCATTACGGTAGCCAAATTGCGATTTCTGGACGTAAAAAAAAAAAGAACTGTTTCAAGACCGATCAAACTCGCTGCCTGATTTTTTACCCGTGTCAAAGAAAGTGGATTTATCACTTTGGACGTTTGCGAATGAGTTTTGTCGAGTTTGCTTCGAGCTTTATCGATGTGGACTGGGTCGAGTCCAAGCCAAAGCGGCCAAGACAAGCCAATTTCGAAGTCTTTTAGACGTTAATATGGCGCTGCGCTTTGTGTGCTGCTGGGTTCGGCAAGTGCGGCCGGGTGTAAATATTTGCTAAGTGCAGCGTGTGGTGTGCCTCTACAAGCTCTACGGCAGATATCAAGCAGATATGTGGGTCAGTAAAACCACGCAGGAGAATTCGAAATGCCGGTTGCACCAAATGTCGCGTTCGTCGTTTACAGAGACGGTTACCGCGCGATTGTTGACAAGCTCATAAAAGACCGCAATCCGCTCAGCGTAGCCGATATCGCAAAGAAATAGAGGTCTATTGGAAAAGTGAGCCAGGTGAGGACATCAACGAGAGCTACTTTCGCGGGGATGTCGATCTTCTTGGAGGTGAGTGTGATTTTATTTTCTATGATGTTTTCGCTGGCGTGGGTTTTACTCGACACACGGACAAAAGAAGGCACAACGAAAACACGTTTGTGTGTGTGTGTTTTACTTTCGTGTGCCATACTGTGTCCGTGTGTCATATGTTCTCGTGCTGCAACTGATAACGCGCGTTCGTGTCCCACGGGCACTTGGTCGCGGTCATGGCCTATTCGGATTGAAATAGATCCAAATCATGTGGTGCTGCGTGGCTACCTCTAATACCGGTGTCACACGGGCACTTTCGATCGCGATCAGGGCCGGCCTGGATTAGGCTCGATCAGAATCAGATGCTGCTACACGGTCACATTTAATCGCGATCTGGCCCGACTGGGATCAAGACAATCGCGATGCACTGGCTCCCAGATCGCGATTTGACTGGCGTATGCACCAAGCTCGATACGGATTAGTTTGGACCGTTGTTGATCGCGATAAAGAATCCGATCGGGGTTGGCCCTGGTCGCGATCAAAAATGCGCCTTTGACACCGGTATAACAGTCATCAGACCCAGTCTAGATCAAGACGATCGCTTCTGGCTCCCACATTGCATGCATTTGATCGACGTCTGCACCAAAATTAATTTAGATTAACTTGTAGCAGCGACCGTTGTTGATCGCGATCAAGAAACCACATTCGGATCGGACCTGATCGCGATCAAAATTGCCGCTGTGATACCGGTATGAGTTGTTGATGTGTATATCAACGAATCCACGTCGTTATTCTCGTTGACCAGCCTGTAGTATATTGCATTTACTTGCAGCTTGCGTGTATGCCGAACTACACGCAGCTTGCGTGTAGTTCGGCTCTCTAGCCTTCCCTTCATTGCCAAGAAAAGTTGTCCGCGAGTATAGTGATGCTTATCGAGATAGCGCCTGCCAGCGCTCACAACCATGCCCTTCACAGTTCACAGTTGCCGAGTGTCCATCTAATTGCTATTACAATAATATGTCCTAAATTAAGAAAGTTAAAACATCTCTGATACATGCACACTTGGCTAGTTAAATCACAATACAACTTGTATGGCTTTAACAATAATGGGGAAACAGTTTATCAAATTGCGCTGAAATAGAAACTCAGGCACTCGAGAATATTCAAGAACACTTAGTCATTTCATATTGACCGGCTCTACTAGTTCCTTCTTGTGGACTGTATTGCTGAGCAGGGGTTCCCCTTCGACAGTCTGGGATTACTTCGCTCTTCTTGGTGTCACTGTCTGAGAGACTTCTCTCACTTTTTTCAAAATGCCTCCTCAGTGACTGCACAGCGTCATCTCCCGACACTTCTCTGGCCGACCGAACCACTCTACTACATCATAACACACTTCCTCACCAACTGAACCACTCCTGTCTTTCCTGTCTCCACGCGCCTATATTGAGTTGCACTTGGTTCGAGAGTCACTGACATGACTCATCCATGCACAGCCCAGCGAAGGCCTTGGAAGAGCGAGTTCCTTGCATGTTCGTCTCGAAGCGGCGGTAGCAGCCTCACTCCGCATGGCATTGTCTCTCGAGTTCTAAATTTTTGCAGCTTTCGCACCAGCACTTGATGCGAAGCACGCTGCCGGTCGGCGGGGTGCCTTCTCTGTAGGGGGTGAAGGGGCGCACTTTGGAGAAGCGGCCGTTGTTGGCGTCTTGAGTTGCTGCGCAGGCTCGGTTGGTGCTGTGATTTCACGCGCTGCTTTCTTGCATGTTGTCGCTATGCTCGCATGCTTGTGTTGAAACACCGTGTTTTGTGGCTAATTAAACTGTCCCATCTTTTGCCTTTCAGAGTGCAGATGCCAGTGGTGAACTCCCACTTACAGTGTTGGCCCTCATAGATAATGAGGTAGGCAGCTGTACCTTTTGGTAACTTATGTTTGCTGTTGATGCATTAGTACTCATCACTATCAGTTCATCTACTTTCATCATATGAGCTGAATATCTTTTCTTCACTACTGCTGCTGCTGCTTCCACTGTGCTTGCACTTATCAATTTTGTGGGCATATACTGTACTTGCTTGCATAATGATTACACTTTTTCTTTTGGATAATTGACACTGATTTAGAGGTTTGAGCGTTACAGCAGGTGAAGTTTTGGGACAGATCGTTCGGATGTCGGACAAGGCACATGTTCACTTCGCCTTGTATTAAAGGGGCCCTGCAACACATTTCAAAGTAATCATCGCATTACTTCATTAAAGGAGCTTATTGCCTCACAAATCGACTGCTGTAAAAATTTTTACAATCTGTCAAGTACGAGCATAGTTACAGGGATTTGTCGCACGCTTTAAGTGTTTTCTCTCTTTTTAGTGCAAGCGTGCTGAAAGTTACGCAGGGGGTGATGACAAGGGGACAAAAGCTATGTTAATTCGTCAGCATGCATCATCCCCTTGAGCACTTCCTTTCCTTTTTTTTTCTTCGATCGCGGGGCTTACATTCAAAGTGATCGCGAGCGAGCGCACGGGCACATGGCAGCCTTCCGCAGCGCCAGTGTACTTTGTGCTCATGGCGCGGTCATTTGGGTTTATAGCAGCATTTGTCGAGGGAAGAGGGAGCAATTTCTAGCTGACTAAAAATAAATTGTGAATTCCAGGCCGCGTGCTGTGCTATGTTTGCCTCACATGCTCTCAGGAGACTCGACTTTCGGTCGGCATTGTTTTCTGACCATGCTTGAAAAGTGTTGTGGGCCCCTTTAATTGTTTGATGAAAAGCACAGTGTGTACTTCGCTCTAAATGGAAAAAAAAGAAACCACACATTTGAGCATGTCTCATTCCTCTGTATTTGTCGTCATCTGCGCTTCATAAAAATGATTTACCTGATAACGTAAGGTGCCTCAAGGAGTAGCTTAGTCAGCAGGAGTGGTGAGGAAGGAGATCAAAATAGTGGACAACAAACAACGAACCTCAGAGGTTCCGCTCTTTCCTGCTGCCGAGTGCCAACATCTTGGTGCTGTATATTGGCTCAAAGTTTCACTTTTCAATTACGCTCTTTGGCTGAACAGTCCGAACAGGAATCAGTCCAAGTGATGCTCATACAAAGGAGCCAGCAGACAGGAAAGAAACTTCTGCTTTCTTTATGGTGTCTAGAGAGAGAGCATCCCATGCGCTCGCTCCCAATCATGCAAATCCTTGACACGGCCGAGAGCTTGCGCAGCATGCCTGTCCAAACCAGCTCATGGCGAAACGCGTTCGAAACTTGCCTGTTCACCACATCCCATAACAGCTGATATGGAGAGTTACACGGAAGGCAGAATAGGTGACCATCTGTGCAAAGGCAGCGGGCATGCGTTGAACCCCACTAGTCGCACTGAACTGTTACAGTAGTTTCAGTTGCATAAACGATTAAACTGTCTCTGATTGGCTGTTTGTGTTGTGCTGCAAACTGTGTAACTTTGGAGCACCAAAACACTATAGTGCAGAAGCCTCTTGCAGCGACTACAAACTACATAATGTATTTGCTCTTTGATAAGACAGGGGCGGAGTTGGGAGACATAAGGAGTGATTACGTTTTGACGCTAATGTAAAGCGATACGTATTAGCTGGAGGGTTATTGAGACTCAGTGATTGCAAGGTATTACAAACAACCAGAAGTATAAAAAAAAGTGTGTCATAACAAAAATTTAATTTTCTTGTCAGTATTTCCACGAAAGCTGAAACTTGTGCTAATTTAACTCGCTGAAGAAAACTATAGTAATCTGGAAATTTTAGTTAATACCACTTTCTAGCATATTTCACAATTGCTTCACATCAGCTGCTGAGGTGGCACAAAATTGACTCAAAGGCAGCCATGATGATCAATAACATTTGCTTTTCATTGATATGATTGCAAAAAATGGATTTTTGATCTTGCTTGAGCCATTATAGTATCATATTTCTTTATTGCTACTTGATATTTGGCGTTACGGCTGTTATTTTTCCCTTTTGTTAATTGGCGGTCCTCTTCTCTTGAAGCTAATGTTTGCCTTCATTTTTTGCCCCATATTTTAGCAGTCAGTTGAATGAGTGATTGCACAAGTGGCATTTTGAAGGTTGCGCTAATGCTACCAATTATAAGTCCTGCATGTGCCTAGAGCTGCACACATATTCTTCTTTGAGCTCCTCTATTTATCTGTTTCAAGTCAAAATTGTGAGACCTCTTGGAGCAATAATTTCAGCATTGAAGCTTTCTGCTACAAGGCAGTTATGCAGGTAAATTGCAACTGTAATAGCAACGCTTTCAGAATGAGTGCAACAATGTTAACTCGCACAACACAAAAAAGAAGAGGATCACAAAGACATTTTTCCAATGCAGGTCCATCTGAGAAGTGGCATATTCGTGAAGGAAGAGCAATGGGCTTGGCTGCTGTCGCGGCCCAAGGACTCCTTATTTTGCAAGGAGGCGACAAAGCTCCTGTGCAGTATCCTTGAGCTTCAGAACAAGAATCCCACAGTAGCGCCTTGTCGGCGCTTGGTGCGCCAGGAGGACAAACGGGCCACCGGAGAGGGCCCTGACACCAAGAAAGTTGGAGGCTGTGGCTAGTGAGTATTTTTCCTTAAAGAGGTACTGACACAAAAATTTTCGTCTGGCATTTTTTGCTGCAATCCATCACTGGGGGCCTATTAGTCATAACACGGCAGATTGTTTGCTGCAACGCGGGACAGATAATTAATTACAGTCTGTTTATTACCGACTAGTCTCAGTTCCCGTTTAGCAGAGCGAGAACAACAAGTTGCCTGGTGCAACTAATGCCATCTAGCATGTGAGATGGTACACAGAACCGTAACGCACTTCTGTGCTGCCTGTATATCTACTCGCATTCTTTCGCTGCCGTAAGTGCTGCTCAATGTCGTTGGCGTCATTTCTATCATCATCGTATGGTGGCAACGACTTTGTTGAGGCTTCCATACGTTCTCTGCAGGCACGAACTCGCGAGCAGTCGCCGAATAGTTGCCTGCTGGCACAAGCGTAAACAAAGGGCAATGGCGACTATGATGCCGTTATTCTAGCTGCGCCAACTCGGAGCTCAGCCGCTGTGGTGATGTCTCGGAAGTTGGGAGTCACCTTGAGGTCACTTTGGATGATTTCAATGATGCAAGGTGTGGCATATAGCGCTGGATCACACACGCAAACTTCAATATTCATATAAAAAATCTTCCAAGCTATAATCGCTGTTCAGGTTTGGTAGATGATATACGCATGTTCACGGGAATCAATCCCTGAGGCTATCTCAGCTGTGAAATTTTGTGTCAGTACCTCTTTAAGGTATTTTTCTTCACGTAGTGGCATTAAATTTTTACTTTAGGTGAACAAATAATCTAAATATTTAAGAAGTGCTTCATGTATTTGCTCGCTACTCTGCAGGTGGCTTGCAGAATATGAAGTGTAGCCGGCAGATGTGCATGTGGCTGCCCGGATGAAAAAGGTGAATCATCTCATTGCCAAAATGCTTAATGATTTAAATAAATAATGAAGATGCAAAAATATTTGTCTCATTGTTTTTCTCCAAGCACCTACATACAACACTATATTTGATTGTTCTACCCATTTAGAATATACTGCACCTTTGTGAAGCACCATTAAACACACATTGCTGCATGTTCACGTATGAATAGTGTATGCATGACATAAACTATTCATAAACCGGCATTGCCTTATTTGTAGTATGCTCAATTGCACGTCACTTATGACCCTTACTACGTGTCCATAGGACCGAAAGAATTGGTAGGACCCGTACCACCTATATGACCCACAAAACCTATATCACCCATATGACCTGTGAACGTATATCTCCTGTATGACCCATAAACCTATATCACCCGTATGACCCATAAAACCTATATAACCCACATGACCTATAAAACCTATATCACCCATATGACCCATAAAACCTATATCACCCGTATCCAATAACATCGTATGTACGGGTCCTGTATATATAGGAATTTTCAGTAGGGACGTTAGTATCGGAGGCATCTGAAGGCGTCGTTTGAGTTCTACAAATGCGTCGATTTCTTCAAATGCTTCGATTTGCCGATTTGCGCCGTTTCCCACTTCGTTCCAATTCTTGAAATGCTTGAACTTGCGACGTTTCCCACCTGAATTCGACGTCGGCCTTCGTGAGTTGCGTCAGTGGCTCGGCGATTCCGTGAAAGTTCCTTGACGAAGCGTCTGTAGTAGGCGCACAATCCGAGAAATCGACGTATGCCTTCTTGTCGGTGGTGGCGGGAAGGCAGCGATGGCAGCTTCTTTTCCGCAGGTCTGTGCAAACACCATCCTTGCTGATCACCTGACCCAAGAACAAGAGCTCCTCGTACGCGAAGTGGTACTTTTCAGGCTTCAATGTGAGTCCGGCGGCCTTGATTGCTTGAAATGCAGCTTCAAGGCGCTGGAGGTATTCGTCGAAGTTTGAGGAAAACACAACGATGTCGTCAGAGTACACGAGGCATGTCTGCCACTTCAAGCTAGCCAGCACTGCATCGAGAACGCGTTGGAAAGTCGCAGGTGCCGAGCGAACACCAAAGGGCATGACTTTCAACTCGAACAGGCCGTCTGGTGTTATAAAGACAGTCTTTTATCAGACTCTCTCGTCGACTGCGATTTGCCAGTAGCCGGTCTTGAGGTCCATCGACGGAAAGTATCTCGCGTTGTGGAGTCGACCTAGGGTGTCGTCTAGTCGTGGGAGAGGGTACACGTCCTTCTCCGGGACTTTGTTCGACGATAGTCGACGCAGAAACGTAGGGTTGCATCCTTCTTTTTCACTAACACAAAAGGTGACAACCACGGACTCTTGGACGGCTGAATGATGTCATCGCGTAGACTTTCGTTGACCTGTTTCTTAATGGCCTCGCGTTCTCGCGTCGAAACTCAGTACGGGCTCTGACGGATTGGTCGGGTACTTTGTTCTGTTACAGGGCTGGGCAAACATACTTTGAAATTGTATCGCGATACGATACAGGATATTTTGGCAAGAAGTATTTGAGATACAGATACAAGATACTGCGGCAATAATTGTATCCGATACGATACTTCGGTGCATTCGCATATTTGTTATTATAGATCTATACAGGGTGACCAAAATGAACCTTGATGCTTTTCTTACAATGCCTCCTCTGCAAATAAGTTGTGTGGTCATTGGTCGGGGGGGGGGGGGCACAAAATGAGATGGTAATTATCGCTGTCAGCCTCCCAGTTTAGATGTAACGATGATCTTTTTATTGGCTGCACTAAGCTGGCATGCCTGTATGGAAAAGTTAGAGGCAGCCTCTTTTCTGCACAGGCCAACTTGAAAAAAAATTCTTCTAGCATGTCCGTGCTCCGAGATATGCAGCTGCAAAGTTTAACGGCGGTTCGAATGATTACGCATGCAAACAGCGGGGATCGGCGCAATGTTTCTCCATGGTGTGACGAGCAGTCATTCCTTGATATCGCCAGCTGGTAAGAAAAGGGTAACCGCTATATTTCCTGAAACGCCGCACGAAACTTCGGCGGCACTTCGGGGCGTTGCTTTGCGCTAGTCTGTATACTGTCTTGCCTGCGTATCATTCGAACCGCAATTAAACTACTCTGCCGAATATATAGGGGCACGGATATGCTAGAAGAAACCTGCCAAGTGCAACTGTGCAGAAACACGACTGACTGGAACTTTTCAATGCAAACATGCCCACTTAATGCAGTCAGTAAAAAGTTCACTGTGCAATCTTAGATAATTGAGCGGGTGTCAGCGATAATTACCACCCCCCTTAGTGGCCCCCTAGACACCTGACTTATTTGGAAAGGTGGTCTTCACGTACCTCCCCGTGGTGAATTTTAAGAGAATCGTGAAGCTTATTTGTGATCTCATTTTGTATTGTAGCATCAAATGTCTATGCGCAAAAATGTTTCATTGAAAATTTCTTAACTGCGATCAACTTGGTTTCATTTGAACGAGATGTTAGCACCTAAAAGGTTTGTATTTCTTGCTCAAACTGTATTAGTTTCATTCCGAAACAACTTATTGGGTTGTTTTAGGTGCTTAACGTGACACTTGCTTATCGATTTCGTAATTCACGGGGGTCGCTGCTCTGCTTGCCGACCAGCTAGGGGGTTGCCATTTAATTCGAAGCACTTCAATAAGAAGCCTACGCACGATGGCGCAAATGCCGGTATGTTGCACTTTGTCCGTAAACGCATTACCGTATCCGCTATACTGGATCACCCGGCAGGTGTACAACAGGAACGACGCTGGTAACGACCTTTTAGGAGCGGAGCTCCTTATAGCATCACCTTGTCGGTCGTCGCTCCATTCGGCGTGCCCCGCCGTCGCGTCTCCCGTATCATTCAATAGATGGCGCTGTCCCATAGAGATGCATACAAACTGCAGTTGGGTGACGATATACTAGATGGCGCTGTCCCATAGAGATAAAAGAAATGAAATAAAAAAATGAATAAATAAAAATAAAAATAAAAAAATAAAAAAGAATAAAAAATAAAAAAAATAAAAAAAGGAAAAATAAACAAAGCGGCGTATCGCTTTGTTTACTGCTGGGCGAAACCACTGAACATTTCACGGTGTAACCACGATTACTTCAGGAGCTTCGCCCAAGCTCTTCATCATTCACCCGTAGATATGCTGTAATTTTTTTTGTGACGCATCGTGCATACGTAGAGTACGTAATACTGCACTGACTTTTCCTATTCTAATTATCTGGTGGCGTAAAACGCTCGTTAGCGACATACTCACTAAGTGCAATCTTTTAACATTTATTCTTTTAGGACATAAGATGTGCAGCCCAGAAACGTCTACAACGCATTGTATAGAGAAAAAGAGCAGACCTAAAAAAGGAAAACAAATATATATCTAAGTAAAATAGAAATGCGGTTACCAAGCAATCACATTGAATAAAAACAGAAACGCGATACAGGCGGCGCACCTAATAGCTATGACAATTAGGAACGAAGGCAAAAGAAACCTTCGAACTAACCACGATTGCGTCATAAAACCATACCAAACAAATACTGACACGTTTCGATATTCTTTCTTCCCAGATGTCGTAGAAATGTGGAATAAACTACCAAACGCTATTGTTGTTTTAAACGATGTCACCGACTTCGAAAATGCTGTAGATGCGCATTTACGAGAATGTTCCATGTAATTTTTTTTTCAGTGTCAAATAAGGGGGGACGCTGCGAGCGCCGACGAGTGCAGACGCGCTTCACGTCGGCTCCTGATTTCATGAACAATGTCGCAGTGAAGATCACCACGCACATTCAGCAGAGTGATATCAAAGGATTCGTCTCGTCATCCGGAATCTCAGGATACTAAAGACAAGGTGGGCCAACGCTTTTTCGCCTTTTTACGGCCCTTTCTCGGTGCACGCCACGCGCGACGCTGAGTCCAGCGGAGCCGGCCGGGTCCCTCAGGGAGCCGACGGTGTAAACCCAATGGAATCCGCCGCGTCGGCAGGCGACGCGCAGGACACCGACGCCGATGTGAGGACGATGGATGTACAACAAGAGTGTGACGAATCGCCAGCCACTACGGATAATGAAGAAGGATGGCACACCGTACACCACGGACGCCGTCGAAAGCCCGGACATGGATCGGCCGGCGACGCCGACGGAAGCCATGGTGCTAACAACAAGGGAGAACCCAGCTTGGGTAAAACGCAAGCCAACACGCAGGAAAGACGGATCAACCGCATCGAAAAAGCGAGCAGAATGCCCAAGCTACCGGCGGGAGACTACAAAGTTGTCATCCGACCCAGAGGAGGCCTATGCGTCGCCGCACTCGGCCCAATGGATATAACCAGAGGCATACATGAAGCCGCGGCTACACCACCAGAAGTCAGGCAATTCGACGTAATATGCCCCAACAAGACACAAACATCATGGTAGTAAGCACCCCAGATCCCGACAGAGCGGACCAGTACAGAAGAATCAAGAAAATACTTATACGCGGCAAATAACATGAAGTGGCAGCGTATGAAACAGCACCAGAAGATACAGCCAAGGGAATCATTAGAGGAATCCCACTCGAGGAAACCCCTGATAGCATTAGGGCGGCCCTTGTCACTGAAAGAAACCAGAGCATCATCACGGCTAAATGATTGGGAAACACTACAACGGTCATCGTGCTCTTCAGTGGTAACAAGGTACCCTCGAGTGTGTGTTATGATGGAGTAATTATACCGTGCGCTCTATACCGCAAGCAAATCGACTACTGTAAGCAATGCAACAGACTGGGACATAGAGGTGATGTGTGCCCCAACCCTGATGATAAACTCTGCCCGGGTTGCGGAATTCACAACCCCAAAGACGACCACAGATGCGACCCTAAATGTCAAATCTGTGGAAAGGACCACGCTACAGCCGACAAAAGCTGCACGGCCAAGTTCAAGAAGCCTTACATCGTAAAACAGAGACAATGGGCCAGAATACAAGAACATCACACGCCAACCTCACCTCAACCAAGAGGGACGTCCACGCCAGCGCTCGACATCTAGACCTAGAAGACGACGACAAACAAGATCCCGGTCCGGTTCAAGGAACCCCAGCCCTGAAAGCTCCCGGCCCAGCTCCAGGTCGACATCGGCGTCTAAGGGACCACCAAACAAGGTGAGCTGGGCAGATAAAGCACGCGGCTCGCGAACGGAGGGAACTCAGGGGGACAAAAATAACAACGCCAACAATAACAGCAACAGTGAAGAGCTAGAACGGCTTAAAGATGAAAACAGACAAATGAAAGAAATAATAGCACAGATGCGAGCTCAAATAGAACTACTCACTAAGGAACGCGCATGCGGAAAACCCATAAGTCCTAATATAACTACTGCTGTAATGCAGGAGGAAACACCCATAGCCGACGATCGCATGGAGGTAACCACCCCTCCATTAAAGCGTAAGGCCAAAACGCAGAAAACTACAGAGCCCCCAAGCACTAAACAAGAAAGCATATCTCAACAAACACGACTGGATAACATTGAGAAAAAAGTAGACCAATTATTAACAGCGTTCCAATCGATCCTGGAAACCACCGCTAAGACCTCTGTTGATCTGACGGCACTTGCAGCCAGGGTAGAAATTCTGGAACGAGGACACAAAGCGCAAACAACAGCACCAGAGTTTGAGGGCGCAGCCGGGAACGTTCACCAACAACCGCAGGCACCATATGCCCAATCGGCCACCGTCACGAAACCTCCAACCCCCATCATCCACCCAGCTATATTCACCCCCCATACATAACAAACGGCAATGGGTAGGCGCGGTAAAGGTCAACTCCGTATATGGCAGTGGAACTGTAGAGGATTCAGGGCTAAGAAATTCGTCATCCAACAATACATCAGACAGGGTAACAAGCCAGACGTTATTCTACTTCAAGAAACGTACGGACTCGCCACACTACCGGGATACCAATCCGTAAGCTCCGAGCGAGAGGAAGAAAAGAAAACTCTCACTACACTAGTGCGAAGGGAGATTACGGTGAGAACCCATAATCTCGGAATTGGATACAACCATATAATGACAGAACTTCTATCTAGGAAAGCAAAAGGAAGCAGCACATTCATTCTTAACGTGTATAGCAGTCCGTCAAATCAACGACAACAATTTCACTGTCTGTTTAGGAAGGCCGCGATATTAGCTGGCAACGCCCCGCTCATCATAGCAGGGGACTTCAACGCCCCAAACGAAGCATGGGGATATGAATTCACCACCCCCAAAGGGAAACGTCTATGGCAGAGCATACAAGACGAACAGTTTACTCTGATAACAGACCCGCATGCATACACACGCATAGGCACAAGCACCCAGAGAGACACAACACCGGATCTTACAATAACGAAGAATGCCGCGGGGGCTACATGGCACAACACATTCGATGATCTAGGCAGCGACCATAGAATACTCGAAACGCACCTACCATTCACAAATAGCGAAAGAGTAACGGCCATGCGTAACATAAGACGCCTAGTTGATTGGGATAAATTCCGGGAAATCAGAAAAGCGATCATCGAACCCCCTAAAGATATCCAGAAATGGTGCGAGAGTATAATAGACAGCGTCAGGAAAGCTACACAAGAAATAGAAACAGATATCCCAGCGGAGCGCATTGATAACAGAATAATACACCTGTGGCGGACGAAAGAAGCGCTACAGCACAAATGGCGGGGACAAAGACACAACAGAACAATCCGGAAAAAGATAGCACAGCTCAACAAAGACATTGAAAGTCACTGCAGGCAGCTATGTGAGCAACAATGGGAGGAGATCTGTAAGGACATGGGCAACCATATTGGAACTTCACAAACGTGGAAGCTGCTAAGGTTTCTCTTAGACCCCACCAATACCAAAACTGAACAGAGACACATTATCCGTCGTCTCACACGAGAACACGAAGGAAAAGAGGAACAACTTATGGCAGATCTACAGAACATATACATCCCCCAGTCGCCGCCACTGCAACATAAGGACTATACAGGCGAAGCAAACCCAAAATGGATCAAAACTTTGAGGCAGCGGAGATTAGGGCGGTGCTCCACAAATTAAATGTAAAATCAGCACCGGGACCCGATGGAGTTACCAACCGAACATTGCGCAACCTGGATGATGAATCCATAGAATTTCTAACTCGCTATATCAACAAATGCTGGACGGAAGGGGCAATACCCGACGCGTGGAAAGAGGCCAGGACAATCCTTATACCGAAACCAGGCAAGCCCATTAACAAACTAAATCTACGACCCATTTCGTTAACGTCGTGCGTAGCCAAACTAATGGAGCACGCATTCCTAAATCGAGCCAACAACTATCTTGAGGACGGTGAACATTACCCAGACACGATGATAGGCTTCCGTCGTCACCTATCCACCCAAGACGCCATGATACAGATTAAACACCAAATAATAGACAACCCCACAAGATCCACACGAGCCATACTCGGCCTGGATCTCAAGAAAGCATTTGACAATGCGGCACATGCAACAATTCTCAGTCGCATATCGAGCTTAAACATGGGTGAGCGAGCTTACAATTATGTCAGGAACTTCCTAACCAACAGGAAAACAAGAATCAGCTTAGGAGGCCTTACATCTGATCTTCAAGAACTGGGCTGCATAGGTACACCACAGGGCTCCGTAATATCACCAATGCTGTTTAATCTAATCATGATTGGGCTACAGAAGGAGTTAGATAAAATCCCAGGCATACATCACTCTATATACGCGGATGACATCACGATATGGGTCAGTGATGGAAGCGACGGCTACATAGAACAGAGACTCCAGGAGGCAATAGGAACAGTTGAGCGATACCTGGAAGGTACAGGACTCAGATGTTCACCGGAGAAATCTGAACTTCTTCTCTACAGGCCCGTAATGAGAGGCAGACCACCCAAGTCACAGGAAAACAAGCGGCAATACGAGGAAATTAGGATTCATACAGGGGAAGGCACAACCATACCGATACTCCCAAAAATACGTGTACTCGGATTAGTCATCGAGGCTAACGGCACCAACGGCGAAACCATACGCAGGCTAAATGCCAAAGTCACGAATGCGATGAGGCTCATTCGCAGGGTCACAAATAAACACCAAGGCATGAAAGAAGCCCACGTAATCCGTCTAATACAGACCTTCGTAATAAGCCACATAACGTATGTAGCAGCATACCACAACTGGCAAAAAGCAGAAACCAACAAAATAAATGCGCTCATCCGGAAGGCGTACAAACAAGCGATAGGAATACCAGAGTATGCGAGCACAGACCTACTTCTTCAGCTAGGAATACACAATACACTTGAAGAGATAGCCGAAGCTCAGCGCATATCCCAGCTTGAACGGCTCACAACAACCAAAACGGGAAGAAATATAATGACCAAATTAGGAATCATGTACCATGCACAACATGGGATCAAACATGACATCCCCAATACACTCAGAGCTAAGATCGTCGCTAACCCGATACCGAAAAACATGACCCCTATCACGAACGCGGCCCGCAGAAGACACAGAGCCAAAGTACTGCTCAAAGCCTACGGCACAAACAGTCAATCTCTTTTCGTAGATGCTAGCCCATACCCTGAACACAAGGCCCATACTGCTGTCGCGATTGACACGTCGGGCATGTGTATTAACGCGTGCACTGTCACAACCAACAAGATAGAGGAGGCTGAGGAGGTAGCCATAGCCATGGCTATCACATCCAACAAACACAAATTCATACTGAGTGACTCGCAAGTAGCTATGCGAAATTTCACGCAAGGACGGATTTCACAACAAGCCCTCAGAATCCTCGTTAATAGCCAAGAACTAAAGAAAGTAGATGAACCCAAATACCTAATATGGTTCCCGGCGCACACAGAGACTGATAGCTCCAATCCGAACGAGATGGCCCACGAGTTGTCGCGAGAATTAACCCGCCGCGCAACCCGAACGGACCTCTCGGTTAACATCCCTGGCGGCGCCGACGTACCACACAAAGACAGATTTACATGCTACACAGAATACACACAACACTACAGAGAGACGAGGCGCGTCTTTCCCGCACCTCACCCGAGTCTAAACAGGAAACAGGCATCTGAATACCGACAGCTCCAAACAAACTCCTACCCAAACCCTGTGCACCTCCACAGGAGCTACCCACACCTATACCCGGACAACAAATGCAAACTATGCACAACAGAAAGGGCTTCGTATAAACATATACTGTGGGAATGCCCCAACCTATCACCAAGTTCTCCTGAGGCCCTCCGGGAGCGGTGGCGGCTAGTGCTGCTCAGCTCGGAGGTCGAAGACCAAAGATGGGCTATCCAGCAGGCCAGGGAGGCTATAGGGAGACAAGGTCTCCAGGTATCTACCTGTGCGGTCTAGCCCGGACCACAAACATGCCGGATCTTGTAATAAAGTTTATTCACTCACTCACTCAGTGTCAAATAATGTAAGCGACCTCATGCTCATTGTAAATATTTTGAAAAATGTCAGTGAATTTTGAACTGATATTTTTGAATTCTGAATTGTTATTTAAGGAACTACCTGTTTTCATTCTGAAGGGCCAAATAATATACAACTTTATGTACTTTGTACATTTTTATGTAAGTAATTGTATTGTCCTCTTTGTTATAACCCTCTATGAGGGTTGACAGTATTAACAAATAAATAAATAAAATATAATTATCGTCAACTCACCTGCCTAGACAATAGAAAATTGATTGACTATAGAAAATGTCATAAAATAGCTCGTTGGGACGCTCAGGAGAAAAGCGGTGCATTTGATATAACTATGCTTCTCGAATCTTCTCCCTGAAATCTTTAAGATGGTTCATTATGATTTCCGTCAGTATAATTGAAACTCAATTTCGCTATTTTACGAAGTAGTAAGCAGAATTTTTGTCAGTGTATACTCCAGGCACCCCTGTATTGTACATCTGTCCTAAACATCGCCTTGACATAGCAATAAACTGAAGTCGAATATTAATAATCGACCCGAAGATCGCGGTATCGAATCCCGGCCGCGGCGGTTGCATTTTCGATGGAGGCGAAAATGTCTGAGGCCCGTATACTTAGATTTAGTTGCACGTTAAAAAAAGCCATGCGGTCGAAATTTCTGGACCTCTCCACTACCGCGTCCCTCATAATCATATCGTGGTTTTGGGACGTTACACCCTAGATATTATTATTATGCATTATAATAATCAAACAGCAGCAGAAATGGCGCAGACAGTTAAAAGTTAGCATAAAGCTGAGAGCTTATTTCGGCAGCACGTTACAAAAGGCTTATTGCTGCAAACAGACGGTAAAAGATAGAGATACCTAAATAATGTCTGTCGTTCAAAGAAGGACAGCTATGAAAGCACTTATGATTTCAAAAGCTCTTTGAATAAAGATAGCGAGAAGAAATAGATACGGTACGCCAAGATATCTTCCGTTAGCTAAATCTTTTTTTTAATTACATGTAGCATCGGTACCGGCGGTGCGATAGTTGTTAGAATATCAATTGCATATAAGTAAATCTCATCTAATATGTAAGTCAAAATTACGTCCACGAGATCCTTCAAATCGCTGATGTGTGAAAGCCGCGAGACGCGGCGAAACCCCATTCTTGGATTCTTCAGACATCGTAACGAAGCACCACGCAAGAGAAACTTCGATAACGACTCTACAGCGGCATCAAAATTTGTGCGAAAGACGCCGCACACATTCGGGTACACAGCGTAGCTAATGTCACGGGACTGACACAGCCAAAAAGGAAAAAAAGTCAGGAGAGCAAAAAGTCAGCACCGCGTAGGCGTTCACGCGCTTGATTTTGTCGAGACGACGCGAGCCCCACCACGCCACTCGACTCAACTAATAGGGACGCGGAGACCTCGGCGCCTGGCTTCGCTAGAGGACTCTGGCGGAAAGATGAGAGAATGTCACTGCGTTTAGTTTTACTCAGGTGGCTTATAGTGGAAGCAGTGTCAGCTTGAGAAGCTGCGTTCAGCCAACGTTTGTTGTTTCGCACGGGGGTGTTGCGATGCAGTATCTTGCATCTTAAGATACACGATACATTCTTCAATGGATCGAAAATACAGGTACTGATACATGTCTTGCGAGACGTATCGCGATACAGATACAAGATACCCAACGAGTATCTAAGATAGTATCTAACATGCATGTATCTTCGATACTGCCCAGTACTGTTCTGTTATGATGCGTTGTTTCGCGACTGGCGTCTGTCGAATTCTTGACCATGACGAGAAGCAGCGCTTGAATTGGATGAGCAGGGCTTTGAGCTGGTCGTGCTTGTGCTTTGTGAGGCTCGGGTGGAGCTAGAAATCTGGTTGGGGACCTCGAGCCGTCGAAGTAGGTTCGGTAGCATCAAAGAGGGTGAAAGCTTGCGGGCGTCGACGAATTCGTCGATGTAGTCGACCGTCGTACTAATGTTGAGGTGCCTATATTAGTGGCTGAAGTTTATCAGCACTACCTTTGCTTTGCCATCGCGCAGCGTGGCTATGTCTCTTGCGATGCAAACCTGACGGTTCAGAAGCAGGTGCTGATCGTCCTCGATGACGCCTTAAAGGTCTGCGAATTCTTCGGTGCCGACGCAAATGATGACGCTGGAGTGAGGCGGAATGGTGACGTGCTCTTCTATCACATTCAAAGCGTGGTTGCTTTGCATCGTGTGGGGCGGCAGCACTTTTTAGGAGCGCAGTTCTTTAGGCCCGCACTCCTCCGCGCCTTTGAATCTCCCTTCTCTTAAGCATCGCTTTAGGTTGCCGTGGCTGGTGATTTAAGAGGAAATGTTGAGGCCTTGAGCGGTTTAGTTCTAGCGCACGAGAAATTGAGGTTAAATGAAATAAGGTCTGTGCACAACTGGTTATAATGGTCGTCTTCACTTTCACCACCTTTGTCGTGGATTGTGAAATTACAACCATCATGGTAGCGCACTGCAGGTGTTATGTCGAAGGTAGTAGCAGACGGTCTCCCCTCAAGGCGCCGGCGTAAAAAGACAATGAACCGCTGCGCCCGCCGAACGCCGTGTGCGACGTTCCGTCACCGCCTTCGAAGGTTCCCGCCGCATCACCGCTCGCACCTGTCTCCCTCTACCTGGGCTGCGCGCGCCACACACTCACTCGCTCATTCGTTCCCGCCATCGAGCGCAGCAGACGCTCTCCCAACCCGCTCCCCACCCTACCGCCTTCATGAAAGCCAGCAGCGAGATCAGCCGCATAATCGTTTGCGTCCCATTTCTAAGGAGCTTCGCTCATCGGTTGCATTCGTACACGGAACAACTGCTGGTTTTTCTGGGTTTAGTGTTATTGACTCAGACCTCAGATCGATGGCGGTGCCAGGATAACGTAATGAGTCCATCCCGAGTATCACATCCCTGGAGCAATGTTGCAAGATTACAAAGCTCGCCGGATAAGTCCGCTTATTGATGGTGACTTGCGGTGCAGACACCAGCTGGCGTTATTGGATGGCCTCCAGTGGTCCGGATTTCGGGGCCTTGCCAAGCAGTCATAACTCTCTTCAATTTTGTGAGGAACCGTCCGCTGACGATGGAATAGTCGGCTCTGGTGTCGACCAAAGCGGTGACATTGTGGCCATCGAAAGAACGTCGAGGTCGGTGGTTCGTCATCTTGTATTACGGTTTGGTCGTGGCGTCGGATCATGGCTGCGTCGACTTGCTCCGATGCTGTTGCGGCGTGTCGTCAGGTCTTGTTGCGGCGGAGAAGTGCGGTCACGAAGGCGCTCTCTGGTAGGCGGTGAGCTGTTATCTCGTCATTCCCGAATGGTCGCCGTCGGAGGATCTTCGACATTTCGTCGTACAGCAACCGCACCTCCATGGGTTGCTGCCCTTACTTTTCCTGATAGGGGCCCGCGGATCGGCCCCCAGTAGGACCGGTCGCTGCGGTGACATGTAGCGGCCTGGTGACGGGTGGCGAAGGTTGTCGGGGTGTCCACTGCGCTCCTGCGAGGTAGTCGGTGATGTCGCGTCGTGGTTCACCCCGCTGTGGACGCAGCGCGTCGATGGCGAACCCACGCAGTCCCATATGTCGGTACTGGCAGCGGCAGTAGGTGTGGCCACCTACTGCCGCATCATCGCACCGTAAAGTGGACTTATTCACAAGTTCAACACACTCCAGCCATCAGGTATTAACGTTTCTAAGGGGGCTCTTGAATCCATTCGGTATGGTACATACACAACGAAAACCAACGAGAGTTAAGCCCTTCTTCTAGGAATTTCGAACCTACTATCATTAAAATGCCACGTGCTTCCACTGACAATCATTCAGCGAAACGTACACCCCCCTCTCCCCCCTTCCTTTCTTGTTCCTTTTTTTCCCTGCCTTTCTTATGACTCACACAGTTCGTCACGGCGCTCTCTTCCTCCCCCCCTCCCCCACGCCCACTCTGGAGAGGGCACGAAGCACATACACACGATAGCTAAGGAAATCAGTTCCAGCCCTGAAGAAGACAAGTCCACTTGTCGAAACGTTGGCTCGAGCACCCACCCCCTGTTTACGGATTTTTTCATCAAATATTTCATTAGTATTCCTACGATTCAGGAAGCTATCTTGAAGCGTTACTCGAGCCTGGAGACAAGAAACCGCAAGGGGAAGTTGTTTAGGCTAACTTTATTAATAGAAGAACCGACAGTTGCGTAAGCGCGCCTTTTTTGACATTTATCGCGAAATAACTGCGCTTTTCAGATGTCGTTGTCTAAATGAATCTCTGTAGGAATAATCTAACGAATGATATTCACATCATCGCACCGTAAAGTGAACTTCATTTCGATAATACTGACGTCTTTGCTCTAACGTGAGTGCTGACGTAGCGTCAGACCATAAGTTACATTTAAACGCCAGTTTAGTCGACGTTCCTGGTAAGCCCACGACGTGCACATACCTACTACACTTGCAAAAATAAGTCGATCCACCTCCTAACGGTTGGCTCAAAGTAAAAAAAAATGCAGCATAGACAATACTAGCCGACTGCTTCGCATGGAACCGATTCCCACAAGGCGTGGGATCTGCCGAATTTTCCCTCTCTATTTCTTTCTCTTCCTTTCTCTCTCTTTCCGTGTCTTGCTCTCTCTCTTTTCCTCATTCTTTTTCTCTCTCTGTGCTAGTCTTCTCGCACGTCAGAGCTATTAGATCCCACGCCGGACAATTCGGCGCAAGGGTTGTGGGAGTGAAGATCAAGAAGAGGGCGAATTATAGAGAGCGCGTGTTAGTACAAAATGGCGCACGTGTTCTAGAAGCAAAGAAGAAAATGCAGAAGGGGACGAAGAGAGCGCGTGCCGCTTCATGATGATGACGATTTTGGTACACGGCCGAGCTTAAAGAGCTCCGCTGTTAAAAACTCGGCTCATAATACCGTTTCTGCTCTGCCTAGATACAAATATGGTGATAAAGTAAATGACGTTGCTGCTTTGGCTACATTTAGCTTGAGTTCTTGCTCATTTGCAAGTGTGCCAAACAGCAAACCTGTTCGGATACACTTTGTGATGATCAATAACCAACTCCCCCAACTGTCGGCCTTATGGAACCATGGCCGGACTGGAGAGGCGCGCGGGCGTTCCTTCTTACGGCCTTCACCGTGCAGTCGTTTCCACCTCCCGCCGCACTCCGTGGTGCGGCTGATACCCTTCCGCTGCGTTTACCACTTTCGTCCACGCAAAGTAACGGCGAGTGCATGCTCGCCTCGCAGATTTTCGCTGCGCTGCGAGAGACGTGCGGAATGCCACTGTGCGGTGGGCGCTCGCCGTCGGACGAAAGTTCGTCGCTCAGACGCCCGTACAACGCCGCACGTATACCAGCCTGAACATGAGCATGGTCGCAGCACCACGCGCGGTGACCACTGCCTTTAGCCGTGGAGACTGAGTGTGTTCGAAGAGATAGCGAAGGCCGAAAGGATGAACGTCCGCGCGCCTCTCCAGTCCGGCAATTACTGAACGTGGGGTTCCTTCAGATGACTTGCAGTATAGCAGTACGCCTTTCGTCACTTGTTTCTTTCTTTATTAAAGACCGGTATCTCAATATCTCCCGTGTACTTACCAAACTTTTGAAACATATGAAAAAAAAAAAAAAAACCCCAACTCCGCTTCGCGGACACTGATGAAACAGCGAAGCTGGTGGCCTTCCCTTCGTCAGGCATTTCTGTGTTTCGCAAGTCTTTCAGATATGTTGCATCCCTGTTCCTTATTAAACACTCTTTGTTAAGCTTTGCGGTGGTAGGATAGTTTTATTGCATCTTGACCATACCGCTGTTATACACAGGTTTACAAAGACGACTTCGCTTAAGGTGCCCGTAAATAGCAGCGCCATCAAGAATGTTTCTTTGAAGGCAATGTACAGTTGTCTGAACTTCAACGGGCGCATTAACCACCTGCCCTCTAATACCATACTGGCCATTGTCGTGCGTTCGCCCGTTCCCGCGTCAGTTCGCCTTGTGGGAATCGGCTCGCGTCGGGCGGCTTATTCATCGGGAGAACGAGGAAGCTTGACCATTCTGAAAGCGCAAATGTCGCAGAAACGAGACAGGACAACTGCGTTTTAAATGAGCGGAAGCAAGGCTGCTCTTTTTGTTATTATGTTTTTAAAGACGATAGTCTTTCTTTGGATACTTGAACGCAGAAATTTTGGTCTGTCTTTCTGTCACACGATTCAGCCACCCGCCCAAAGTTTAAGCACTTTCTGAACGCCCAGCTGTCTTGAACTGGTAGCTGTATTCATACTTGTGAACATTGTCGATCAGAAAGCAAATATTACGCATATCTGAGGGGCATTTCATACGTAAGTATTAGCTGGCGTGTTCCTTTACTAGAAAATACATAGATACGTAATTCTAAAGACCCTAGTGTTTCTTAGGCTGCGCTGAAAATGCGACCGTATGCACGAAAAAGCCCTCTGCCGACGATATGGTGCTGCCACCTGGCAGTGGCCCTGGGAACAGCATCACAAGTGGCCGCGGATGAGACAAGGACTCATGTAGTACGACCGGCAGAAGACTATCGTCTTTCGACGACATTTGCAGCGAACACGCAGATACGCGGCCAATTTTATTACTGCGCGCGCATTCGGTGCCCGAAGTCTTCTTCCTCCTCTTGTTGTGTCCTATGAGTTTGAACAGCTTCCGGCCCGCAACAAGGTTACTTCTTCATTTTTAGCGGACGAGTGGTGGGTAGTGGGATTTACCCAATATCTGTGGCACATAACCATAAAATGACCATCTGCGTTACGCCAACATCGGACATGAAAGACTCGACTAAGAATAGCTTCGCCGTTAAAACGTTTCTTACTCATGTGGTCTCTTCCCCAGTCGTTGATTCCGCCCAAATTGAATCCTAGGTCTTCTAAAAGTGAATCCAAATCTGCAAAAATAAGTTTATAAAGTAAACCCGGAAATGTGAAAAGGTGTTGGTGGACTTCAGACAAAGATGAATGTTAAGCAAATCCTGGGTCAATTCAAGCTTTCAGAAGCCCAACGATTGAATTTGGGTAGAAGACATCACGCCGATTGCCCTACGTAATGTTTACCATACGATATAGGAATCTAAGAGCTGGTTAAACTATGCGAAAGCAGCATCGCAGTCAAGTGAGAAAGGCTTGGCTGCAATGAGACGACAGGGCCTCTCACGTGCCCTGCGAACATCTCGTGTATATATATGCGTACGGAGGACGGAGTGAAGGCCAGTCACTCCCCCCACTCGCGAACAAGTTGGTACGCCGCTGTCCACGCATACAAAAGTTCTTAATTCGCCGTCTCAACGGCTTCGTGCACCTCTCATTCTTTGACTAAGACCCGTCCTCCAGTATCTGTCAATGAAGTGATCAGCCGACGTTAGTGCTTTTCATGAAGTGGAAGATTGGAGCAGCTGGCAACTGCTCACGGCTTGCCTAACCGGACCAGTTCATCGTGAGAATGGCACTCTCATAACCAGCTACGGCACAAGAATTAACCTTTGCTAATTAAAATCCAATCAGTGCTCTCTTAACACGTCAAGAAGGTTTATTCTATGTCTTCTGTGTGTTTCTGATGAAGTCCGGGCCCTCAGCGCTCGCCGAAGGTAGTATCCTGAAAAAGAATGCGACAAGGGGTAAGCGCTATTGCTGCAAGCCGCATGTATAGTGGCAAGAAAAGAAAACGTTAAAGAAGGCGCTCATTTATTTACAATCGAGGTTTATTCAGACGCAGAAGCATAATATTGGCCGCCAGATCAACCTGCACGTGCAGCACCTTCCCCGGCTTGCTGTGAATAGACGGTCAGCGGCACACGCTCAAACGTGAACTACGGCGCGTCGGTGTGCGGGATTTAGCACGACTTTCTGCAAGTTAAGAACAACGTGTGGAAACAACTGACAATATAGACTTAAATGGACAGTAAAGGCAAATATTAGGTCGACGTTCATTGTTGAAATAGCAGTCCAGAAATCTCGTAGTGCTACTTTTATGCCAAGGAAGTGCTTATTTTGAAATAAAATCACGTTTTAGTGGTCCGCATCGCGTTAGCGCACTTCAAATCACCCGCCTGAAAGCGGTATTTCGCACGTCACTGTTGCCGTGCCCTACGTTGCACGCCTTTACTGCACGGCGGCGTGCACTGGCGGCGTGCATCATTCGGGCATCCGGCAACATCACATGCATGCGGTAGTTTGTCGAACTTTCTATAAGAGCGACTTTCACGAGCGTGCAAAACACACGTGGCAGTACGCGCTACCAAAACTACCGCTGAGACGCGACCGCGTGAGCGAAGCAGGGCGCGGGCCGAAGCGCAGTTCGGCGAAAACGGAACTTTTAAACCACGCGCGCCGTTCCCCATGGCAACGCCAAAGAGATTCTTTTTTCCATGAATCAAACAGAAACAAACAAGCAGCATTTTATTACGTATCTTGATGCGCGGAAGGCTCTTTTTTTATTGCAGCTAGTTTGATTACTAGGGATTAATTCTATTGAGACTCTCCCACGTCATCGGGATCACTTTCAAAATGTCCCACTCGTGGGGCTCATCGTGTGATACATTTAGCTTAATTTCTCGGTAAGTAGGGCACTGCTGTTGATAATACTGCCGTTTTAGACGTTTTAATACATTGAGCTTTCACTCTGACATAAATTGTTATTTGCCTTTAGTGTCCCTTTAAGAGGGTGCTGAGGCGAGCTCGCTGGTACGGATCGATTAGAATGCAGCGCTGAAAGAACACAAACACATGGGGCGAGAACGAGGACGGGCGCTGAGTCCTTTACTTGCTGGTGCCTTTTCCCGCGCCTTTTTCACAAACGTGCCCCTATTTGAATAAACAAAAAATCCGTAAAAAGGCGCAGTGGCGTAGCCAGGAGTGGCACACCGAGCGCGTGCCCCCCCCCACCCCCCGAAATATTTCTTGCCGTAGAATACAGAGCCCAAAATGACACTCGACCACATCAGCTTGCCCGGCCCCCACTTCGGATCAACGAGGTGCCTCTTCGAATTTTTTACGGGGGGGGGGGGGTCTAAAAAAAATTGAGCCTATGCCCCTGAACAAGGGGTGCGTGCTCGAGCCGACGTTTTCGACAAGTTGACTTGTGTTCTTCAGGGCTGGAACTGATTTCTCTAGCGCTTGTGCGTATATTGTCACGTGGTCGTGACGTCGACGAAGACAGCAGTCGGCGTTTGCAGGATGAAACTGTTTATTTGGCCGAACTTGTGGCCGGAAAATGAGAACTAGAACCACAGCAATACACGCTGTACAATGATAGCGGCGAACAGGGCGTCGTCCGTCGATCAACTGACAAGCGGTCAAGTGCGTCGGTTTTTATACAGGTGCTATGGAACTTTCCAGCGATATCGCTGGTGGCGGCGTTATCTCTCGATAAAGCTAGAACATTCGCGTGCGGCGCGAAATCTTAACAAAACGATCTACTACAATCGAGAAGTCTCTCGAACACTGCTTCGCGGGCAGCGTCGAGCGTTGATAATCGCCCTTGCTGGTCAAACCCAAAAACATCAAAATAGGACAAGAAGTGGGCGTGGCATTGCCCCCCTCTGAAAAAGCATCGTCCCGATGCTTGCGAAAGAACAAAGAAGAGAAAAAAACACGAGTGCATACATAAATAAATTACAATAACAAAGGTAAAAGTAGAGTCCTCAGATTCGCTAACGTGCAAAAAACGGCTTAAGACGCACGACATGGACGACTTCAGGTCGTGCGCGGCGTCGCTGGGAGTTCGTAATGCCGTCCGGGATGACCTCGTAGTCAAGAGCGCCGAGACGTCGAAGAACCTTGTAGGGTCCGAAGTATCGCCGAAGGAGTTTTTCGCTAAGGCCACGTCGGCGTATCGGCGTCCAGACCCAGACGCGGTCGCCGGGCTGGTATTCCACGAAGCGTCGTCGCAGATTGTAGCGACGGCTATCGGTGTGCTGCTGGGTCTTGATGCGCAGGCGGGCGAGCTGTCGAGCTTCCTCGGCACGTTGTAAGTAAGCGGCGGCGTCGAGGTTTTCTTCGTCGGTGACATTCGGTAGCATGGCGTCCAGTGTCGTCGCTGGGCTCCTTCCGTAAACCAACTTGTACGGCGTCATCTGCGTCGTTTCTTGGACGGCCGTGTTGTAAGCGAAGGTCACGTACGGAAGGACGGCGTCCCACGTCTTGTGCTCAACGTCGACGTACATGGCCAGCATGTCGGCGATGGTCTTATTTAGACGCTCGGTGAGGCCATTGGTCTGCGGGTGGTAGGCGGTGGTGCGGCGGTGGCTCGTCTCGCTGTATTTTAAGATCGCCTGAGTTAGGTCCGCAGTAAAGGCGGTACCTCTGTCTGTGATGAGGACCTCTGGGGCGCCATGACGCAAGATGATGTTCTCCACGAAGAACTTGGCTACCTCGGCGGCACTGCCTTTGGGCAAGGCCTTTGTCTCGGCGTAGCGGGTGAGGTAGTCAGTTGCTACGACGATCCACTTGTTGCCGGAAGTCGACGTCGGGAACGGCCCCAGTAGGTCCATCCCGATTTGCTGGAACGGCCGGTGAGGTGGTTCGATTGGCTGCAGAAGTCCCGCTGGCCTAGTCGGCGGTGTCTTCCGTCGCTGGCAATCTCGGCAAGTCTTAACGTAGTGGGCGACGTCGGCAGGAAGGCGTGGCCAGTAGTATTTTTCCTGTATCCTCGCGAGCGTGCGGGAAAAGCCGAGGTGGCCAGCCGTCGGGTCGTCGTGCAGGGCCTGCAGAACCTCTGGTCGCAGTGCCGAAGGTACAACGATGAGGTAGTCGGCCCGGGCCGGACAGAAGTTCTTCTTTACGAGGAAGTCGTTTTTCAAGAGAAATGACGCCAATCCCCTCCTGAATACTTTTGGAACAACGGCGGTCCTGCCCTTGAGGTATTCCACAAGACCCCTGAGTTCCGGGTCGGCTTGCTGTCGTTCAGCGAAGTCGTCGGCACTTATGGTTCCCAAGAAGCAGTCATCATCGTGGTCGTCCTGCGGTGGTGCGTCGATGGGGGCACGAGACAAGCAGTCGGCGTCGGAGTGTTTTCTTCCGGACTTGTAAACGACGGTAATGTCGAATTCTTGGAGTCTTAGGCTCCACCGTGCGAGGCGACCTGAAGGGTCCTTCAAGTTGGCTAGCCAACACAAGGCGTGGTGGTCGCTCACAACTTTGAAGGGCCGGCCGTAGATGTAGGGGCGAAACTTCGATGTAGCCCAGATGATGGCCAGACACTCCTTTTCTGTTGTGGAATAGTTGATTTCTGCCTTTGATAGCGACCGCCTAGCATAACTGATGACCCTTTCCAATCCGTCGGCCTTCTGCACAAGGACGGCGCCGAGTCCTACGCTGCTTGCCTCGGTGTGGATTTCCGTATCGGCGTGCTCGTCGAAATGCGCAAGTATCGGAGGCGTCTCCAGGCGTCGTTTAAATTCTTGAAATGCCTGAACTTGCGACGTTTCCCACCTGAATTCGACGTCGGCCTTCGTGAGTTGCGTCAGTGGCTCGGCGATCCGTGAAAATTCCTTGACGAAACGTCTGTAATAGGCGCACAAGCCGAGAAAACGGCGTACGGCCTTCTGGTCGGTCGGCGTCGGGAAGTCAGCGATGGCAGCTGTTTTCCGCGGGTCCGGGCGAACACCATCCTTGCTGATCACATGACCCAAGAACAAGAGCTCCTCGTACGCGAAGCGGCACTTTTCAGGCTTCAAAGTGAGTCCGGAGGTCTTGATTGCTTGAAGTACAGCTTCAAGGCGCCGAAGGTGTTCGTCGAAGTTTGAGGAAAACACTACGACGTCGTCCAAGTACACGAGGCACGTCTGCCACTTCAAGCCGGCCAGTACTGTATCCATAACCCATTGAAAAGTCGCAGGTGCCGAGCAAAGACCAAAAGGCATGACCTTGAACTCAAACAGGCCGTCTGGCGTTATAAAGGCAGTCTTTTCCCGGTCTCTCTCGTCGACTTCTATTTGCCAGTAACCGGTCTTGAGGTCCATCGACGAAAAGTACTTTGCGTTGTGTAATCGATCCAGGGTGTCGTCTATCCGGGGAAGGGGATACACGTCCTTCTTCGTGACTTTGTTCAGGCGACGATAATCGACGCAAAAACGAAGAGTCCCATCCTTCTTCTTCACTAGCACCATGGGGGATGCCCACGGACTCTTCGACGGCTGGATGATGTCGTCGCATAGCATTTCGTCGACCTGTTTCTTCACGGCCTCCCGTTCCCGCGTCGAAACCCGGTAGGGACTCTGACGGAGTGGTCGAGCATTTTCTTCTGTTATAATGCGGTGCTTAGCAAGGGGCGTTTGTCGGACCCGCCATGACGACGAGAAACAGTCCTTGTATTGCAGAAGCAGGGTTTTGAGCTTATCTTGCTTGACCTTCGGAAGGCTCGGGTTGACGTCCAAATCCCGTTCGGGACCTCTATTCGTCGAAGCAGGTTCGACAGCATCGAAGAGGGCGAAAGCATCGCTGGCGGCTACACATTCGTCGATGTAGGCAACCGCCGTACCCATGTTGAGGTGCCTATATTCGTGGCTGAAGTTTGTCAGCAGTACCTTTGCTTTACCGTCATGCAGCTCGGCGATACCTCTTGCGACGCAAATTTGACGATTCAGGAGTAGTTGCTGATCGCCGTCGATTACGCATTCAAGGTTCGCAGGTTTTTCGGTGCCGACGGAAATAATGACGCTGGAGCGTGGCGGAACGGTCACCTGCTCTTCTATCACATTCAGTGCATGGTTCCCTGGCGTCGCGTGGGGCGGGAGCGCTTTGCCTGAGGTTAGTGTTATCGACTCAGACCTCAGGTCGATGACGGCGCCGTGGTCACTTAGGAAGTCCATTCCGAGTATCACATCCCTGGAGCAGTTTTGTAGGATTACAAAGCTCGCAGGATAAGTGCGGTTATTGATGGTGACTCTCGCCGTGCAGACACCAATCGGCGTTATCAGGTGGCCTCCAGCTGTCCGGATTTCTGGTCCACTCCAAGCGGTCTTTACTTTCTTCAGCTTGGTGGCGAATGGCCCACTTACGACGGAATAGTAGGCTCCGGTGTCGACGAGAGCTGTGACGCTGTGGCCGTCGATAAGAACATCGAGGTCGCTTGTTCGTCGTCTTGCGTTGCGGTTAGGTCGTGGCGTTGGATCACGGCTTCGTCGATTTGTCTCGCTGTTTCGACGTTGCGTCGTCAGGTTTTCTTCGGGCTGCGAAGTTTCGTCGTGAGGGCTCTGTTCGGTTTGCGTCGTGTTCTGAAGGTCTCGTCGCGTTGTCGTCGTCGGCGGCCGCGGAGGATCTTCGGCAGTTCGTCGTACAGCAACCGCACCTCCATCGGTTGCTGCCCTTAGTTTCCCGGGTACGGGCTAGGCGACCGGCCCCGGTTTGGGCCAGTGTACTGCCGGCGGTGCGGTGACATGTAGCGGCCGGGCGACGGCGAGCGGGAAGGTCGTCATTCTTCCCACTGTGTTCCGGTGAGGTAGTCGTCGATGTCGCGAGGCCGTTCGCCTGGCAGCGGGCGCGGCGCGTTGACGGCGAATCCGCGTAGCCCCATCTGTCGATACTGGCATCGGCGGTATGTGTGGCCGGCTTCCCCGCAGTGATAGCAGAGCGGTCGGTTGTCAGGGGCACGCCAAACGTCGGTCTTTCGGGGGGCGCAGCGTTGTCCTGTCGGCGGGCGGTATGGCGTCGGTGGTGGTGGCGGCGGTGCCTGGCGGCGGAACTGCTGCGGCGGCGCGGCGTCTTGACGTGAGCGAGGAGGGGGGGCGTTGCGTCGGGCTGCAGCAGCATAGCTCATGGCTTCCGGCTGAGCCTGCGGTGCTTCGGGAATTCCAAGCGATTGCCGGACTTCCTCGCGGACAACGTCGGCGATTGTATCCACTTGATGCTGCGGCGAAGGTAACAGTTTGCGCAGCTCCTCCCGCACAATCGCTCTGATGGTGTCACGCAGGTCATCAGACTGCAGCGCCTGAACCTCCCCGTAGGTCGTCGTAGGAATGCGGCGGTTGTACTGCCTAGTGCGGATTTCTAGTGCCTTTTCGATTGTGGTGGCCTCCGAAAGGAATTCCGAGACCGTCTTCGGCGGGTTGCGCACAAGTCCGGCGAAGAGTTCTTCCTTCACTCCCCGCATCAGGAAGCGAACTTTCTTTTCTTCGGACATGGCTGGATCGGCATGGCGGAATAGGCGAGTCATTTCTTCGGTGTACAGTCCGACGTTCTCATTGGGGAGCTGTACACGGGTCTCGAGAAGGGTTTCAGCCCTTTCTTTCCGGATGACGCTCGTGAAGGTGTGGAGAAATCTGGTGCGGAAGAGCTCCCATGATGTTAGCGTGGACTCTCGATTCTCGAACCAGGTCCTTGCGCCATCTTCAAGGGCGAAGTAGACATGGCGTAGCTTCTCGTTGCAGTCCCAGTTGTTGAACGTGGAGACCCGGTCGTATGCCTCCAGCCAGCTTTCTGGATCCTCGCATGGTGATCCGCGGAATGTCGGCGGCTCCCTCGGTTGATGCATGACGACCGTTGTAGGTGGCAGGGGGTCTGTCATCGTCTCGGCGGTAGATGTGACGGTCTTCGGCTGCCTGGCGTTTTCGGGAAGGAGCCCGTACTCTGGTTGTAGTCCCTTCTGCCGGCGGCTGGTTCGAGGATCCGGGTTGACCTTAGAGTCGTCTTCTTCGCGGCTTGGGCTTGGGTCAGCGCTCCGCGGCGGCGTCCGGATCATGAAGCAGCACCTCCACCAGATGTCACGTGGTCGTGACGTCGACGAAGACAGCAGTCGGCGTTTGCAGGATGAAACTGTTTATTTGGCTGAACTTGTGGCCGGAAAATGAGAACTAGAACCACAGCAATACACGCTGTACAATGATAGCGGCGAACAGGGCGTCGTCCGTCGATCAACTGACAAGCGGTCAAGTGCGTCGGTTTTTATACAGGTGCTATGGAACTTTCCAGCGATATCGCTGGTGGCGGCGTTATCTCTCGATAAAGCTGGAACATTCGCGTGCGGCGCGAAATCTTAACAAAACGATCTACTACAATCGAGAAGTCTCTCGAACACTGCTTCGCGGGCAGCGTCGAGCGTTGATAATCGCCCTTGCTGGTCAAACCCAAAAACATCAAAATAGGACAAGAAGTGGGCGTGGCAATATGCTTCGTACCCTCTCCTCCAATCCAAACAAAGGAGGAGGAGAGGGCGACAGCGAAAGCGGGGGTGGGGGAGAGGCCGCCGTGAAGAATTCAGTGAATCAGAAAAGAAAGAACAAGGAAAGTAACAGCGCGAATGGAACAAGGACGACAAAAGAACGAAGACCACGGGAGAAGCGCTGCCGACATTCAGTGACTGTTAACATGCAGTTGGCAGTCAGCGCTTGTCCCGTGGTTTTGTTCCTTTGTCGTCCTTGTTCCATTCGCGATGTTACTTTCCTTGTTCTAAATATGAATCAACTAGTCCTCATCAAGTTGTTACTAAAAGAAAAGAAAGGGGTGTTGCTGAACTTCGGCCTTCTTTAGGTAGCGCCGTCAGAAAGACGGAGCCGTGAGCCACCCAACAAAATGCCTTTAATGGTGACAGTCGAGCACATAAAAGTACATGATTATAATAGCGGTGCACGGACTAATTGGCGCTATATGCGGAGACTGCAGCCCAGGATCAATTATTCTTCTTCGTCTGCTGATCTGCGACAAGAGGTATTTCGTGGGGAAAAAAAAAAGTCACAGTTTCGCCGCAAGGGCGAAGCAATGAATGCGATAGCAAGAAAAGCGGCCCGTGATGGACGCGCTGCGACTACCGTGCGTCCATCACTACCCGGCAGCTACTAGACAGTTTTAATTTCACGTACGTAGGGACTTCTCATACGCAAGCGTGAAAAGTACACGTACGTTACGTGCACGACATCTGAAACGCTTTTAGCTACACGCACGCGACGCGCGGTGAGAGCTACCACGTAGCTCGATCTGCTGAGAATCATGAACACTGCGGTAGTTAGTTCGAGCGCCCGCGCGAGCAGACAGCAGAAGGGCAAGGTTCTCGCTGCGCAAATATAAGAAGAAGCGAGAGAGCTAGCCGACGCCTTTAAGTGCGCCCGCGCGCTCCTAGCGCCATCTCGCTGGTAATGAAGAAACGCTTATAAGCGCCTCCGTCTCGGAGGACTGCAAATGGTAAAGGGTGTGTATATAACGCTCGCCGTTAGCTGCCAGAGGTATGTACGCTTTGTGGAGTAGTGCTTAGCGCACCGCGCTGCGAATTCAGAGGTCTCTGGTTCGATTCCGCCCTTCGGAAGCATTTTTCTGATTTATTTTTCTTTGGGATATTGATGTATATATACATACTTATACATATACGCAGCATGACGGCGGCGACGGCGACGGCAAAAATCAGCCGAGACTGTCCATATAATTGCTATCGCAATAAAACGGCGGAGAAGGAAGGGGGGGGGGGAGGGGCTGTAGACGTTTCGCTCAATTGTAGTTGCCAGAGGAAGCACCACTTAACAATAGTAGGTTAGAGACTCCAAGAAGAAGGGCTTAGCTCTCATTGGTTTTCGTTGTGTATGTATCATATCGGATGGATTCGAGAGACCCTTTAGAAACATTAATACCTGCGTTAATCGGCCGCAAATTCTTGAGGCCCGTGTATTTAGATTTAGGCGTTTCAAATTTGACATTTCAGTAGCCCTCCACTACGGCGTCCCTCGTAATCATATTGCAGTTTCCAGATGTAAAAGCCCAATAATTAATATTACTATTATTGGGAGTTACCACATACTACTGTCAAATGCATAGTTGTGGTATGTTCCCCGGCAATTGGCGATGCTGTTCTACAGCCACTGATGCGATGACAAATCCCTAGAATACGGGATGTCACTGGAGCCAACGTTTGGACAAGCGGACACATGTCTTCTTCAAAGCTAACTGCCTCCTTAAAGGGACACAAAAGGCAAATATTAAGTCGACGTTGACTGTTGAAATAGCATTCCAGAAACCTTGTAGTGCTTGTTTTGTGAAAAGGAAATGCTTATTTTGAAAGAAAATTACGCTTTAGTGGCCCGCACGGTATTAGATCACCCGCCTGAATGGTCCTTCTGACGTAGCGGTTACAGTACCCAACGTTGCCCGCCTTTACTGGCCGGCCGCCGACGCTACGGTTTCTTGTGCAACAGCGGCCATCAACCTTGCGAAGACGCAGCCACGGACCACTCCGAAACTGTAACGGAGCCTAGCTTGGCCAGCTGCGGAAATAGAGTATGAACAGTGCGAAAATGGCGAGAGCCAAGCACACGCAGCAGTACGCGATACCGAAACTACCACGCGACCACGTGAGCGAAGCGCAGCTCGGGGAAAGCGGAACTTTTGAACCACTCGCGCCGTTCCTCATAGTGACGCGAAGGGGTTCTTTTTTCCATGAAACAAACAAAAACGACGAAGTAGCATTTTATGCTACTTCTTCGAAGAAGTACCATTAAAATAATGGCACGCATGTCATATAAGGCATCATTTACATGCCATGCTCATGGTGCACTCGCGGCCGGTTCGCTGCCTTGATATGCACAAACATTGGTATTGCGTGACGTGACTGTATGACCAACATAAATATCAGGGGGTAAGATGAAAATAATGGCACTTATGGCATGTAAGGCATGATATACCTGCCGTGCTCATGGTGCACCCGCGGCCGGTCCGCTGGCTTGATTTGCACCAAGATTGGTAGCGCGTGACGTGACTGTATAATTGTGCCTTTTGTGTAAATCCTGCAGATCCCACGTATAGTGGGAATCAATCTAATACGAAGCTACCAGAAAAGAGCTGCATATATCGCGTTGCTCGTCTTCGAGGCAGATGAAGTCATTCATCTCATTACTTCTAGTTCACTATATATCGCACGTTTGTCATGCATGCATGCATGTAGAATTTGGTATATACAACGCATGACGTGTAATTTACGTTCGTCACGCACCCATGTCATGCCATACCAAATTTGATATACATCCAGTTAACAAAACGGCTGGAAGCGCACAAAGGCAGTGTAATGTAAACCATGCCGTGCATGTCATGCATGCCATGATTTTCACGTTACCACCCGTCGTTCATGTTAGTCATACAGTCACCTCGCGTTATACCAATTTTGGTGCATATCAAGCCAACGTTTATAGAACCAGGTCAGTTGCAAAACTGAGCGATGTTGCGCGGCGCCGCCGCCATCAGCGACAGATGTGGCGCTGCTGTCGCAACAGGATTCACTCATTCACTCACTCCACTCTCTTCAGCCGGCGTTGCGGCGCGTTAGTATCCGTGAAGGCTTTCTGTGTAAACAGTTTTGCGCTTCCGACATGTTTTGTTCCCGGCTGTACTACCGGTTACAGGAATTCTGTGTGAAAATTGTAGCGCAAAACAACACAAGGATCGACAAAGAACACGGGACGTGTTCTTTCTTGTTGCAGTTGGAAGTTGGCGCCAGTCCCGTGTTCTTCGTTGGTCCTTGTGTTGTTTTGCGCTACAATTTTCCCACGGAAGTAATGAACCAAGTAGCCTAAGAAAACGTTTTGCTGGGTTACAGGAAATCCGAGACACCACGACATTTCTTTCGTGCATAGGGTCACCAACGCTTCAATGAAGGGAGTCGTGACGGGAAGGGGGGGGGGGGTCGTTTCTTTATTGTTTCGGCCTCTTCAGCTGGCTACGTGCTGCTAGCAACACTTCCTCTTGCTGGAGAGTGTACCCGTTTAAGTTGTCGCGAGGAACTTCGTGTTCTGGAGCGTGACGCGCATTGTCGGGCGTGCGTTGGATCACCTAAAAATTTCTAACAGGACGGTCCGGAATAAATCCGGGACATGTACCGACCGGGACGGCTCGGGACGCTGTGTGAAAAGTCGGGACACTCCCGCGAAATCCGAGACGGTTGGTGTTAGCGATAAACCACCTTTTTGAAATAACCGACGACATTTCACGCTTGAGAGTTTTCATGTACGTGGCCATTAGTGTGCCCCGCGTGACCCTGACCAGCGAGCGGCGTGGCATCGCGTCATTCCTCGTGCAGACACGAAACTGTCCGACATATCATGTGTATGTGATATGCACTTTCATGAGGAAGACATCCTGAAGACTTTCACTCACATGGTCAATGGTAAGAATTAAGGTTGAAATCGCCAGCGGAAAGGAGCCTCGTCGAACGATGCGTCCCAAAGATATTCCCGAACTTGCCTTGATTTGAGTGATTCTAAAAATTGGGCTTGAATATTTTTTACAGTTAATTAGAGCTGTGTTTAATGCCTCAGACTATAAATAAGTTGTGCCCTTTGTGTGCATCACATCATACATGCAATATCTGAAAAATTGTTTCTCTGAATTGCGTGCGCAAAATAATTACAGCTTTTCTTTCTGTAGCAGGACTGAAATTGTGGCGTGCATTACACACACGACGATTTGACCACTCAATAATTGCGAGTAATGACAGCCGCGATACAGAGTGAAAACTCCTCACTTCAAAAAAGTGAAAGTGAAGAATTATCGGAAAGAAAAGAGTGGCAAAAAAGACAGAGCACCAGAAAAAGGATTACACAAGCAACAGCGCTGACTTACAACAAAAGTTTATTCGTTAACACCGCGCATTACTTGCACAGTCGAAAACGAAAAGAAAGAAGTACAACACGCCCAAGCATCCACTTTAGCTGAAGAATTAAGCTACGGGAATGCGTAACTTCTTCTAGGGCTATGACAGACTCGTATGTTATGCTATCAAGCATCAGTTATCTTGGGCAGTCTAGAAAGCCCTAGCTTTACTGACTTTGCCTTACCGCTGCTAAATGTTACTCAGTTTTACGCTGCAACAGCAGCGCAACAAAAAATCTCGATAATATACAGTCGGCGAGTAAACAACAGAGCCCTTTCTGAACGGCTGCCGCGGCGTCTTGCCACGCAGACTGCCGTTTTCGTCTGCTAGCGGAAGCTTGTTGCGCCGCCAGCGCCACCAAACCGGAAGCTGCTCCGGCGCCGCGCGACGGCTTGGCTGACGCGGGGAGTTTTGCAACTTACCTGGTTCTATAAACGTTATATCAAGCTACTGAACCGGCCGCGAGCGCACCATGAGCGTGGCAAGTGATGCTGTACTGTCGCGCTCAGTATGAGCTACATTACGCCAGCGCGTGGCCGAGCGCTCTGCCAGGTCGTACAGTGGCGCCGATCATGGCATATTTTCGAGTTATTGGGAGAGAGTTTGGCTGTCCCTGCGAGCGCGCATCGCCTCCACTTGCTTTCTACCTCGCCCTCGTTTAGCCCTTCGCTGATATCAGCTTCGAAAATGATAACTTCGAGGATGCGAGCAAGCAAGTGGGGGCGATGCGCGCTCGCACGAGCAGCCAAACTGTCTCCCGATAAACCGAAAATATGCCGTGATCGGCGCCACTGTGCAACCTTGCAGAGTGGTCGACCACGCCCTCGCGTGATATAGCTCATACTGAGCGCGACAGTACATGACATGCAAGTCATGATATTCATGCTACCACCTATCACTAACGTTTGTCATACAGAAATATCTCGTCATATCAATTTTGGTATATATGCATTTCATTAAACGACCGCGAGCGCCCCGAGACCGTGTCATGTAAATCATGTTTTACATGGTATACTTGCCATGGTTTGCACGTTATGACCAATAACCTATGTTCGTCATACACTCTTGTCACGCCATATCGATTTTGGTGTGCATCAAGCTAGCGAAGCGGCCGGAGCGCACCATGAGCGTTGCGTGTAACTCATGGTGTACATGGCATAGATATAATTTTCATGTTACCACCTGTAGTTTATATTCGTCACACAGTCAGGTTATGTCATACCAAATTTGGTATACAACCCATTAACGAAATGGCCAGGAGAGCACATAGTCATGGGCGGCTAGATAGATAGATAGATAGATAGATAGATAGATAGATAGATAGATAGATAGATAGATAGATAGATAGATAGATAGATAGATAGATAGATAGATAGATAGATAGATAGATAGATAGATAGATAGATAGATAGATACTACGTTCGAACTCGCAGATGGTCGCGAAGAAATGCTTCGCATTTAAAAATGCTGACAGCCGAGCGCTTGAATGCCGCGCAGTTCGCTTGCTTTATCGCGTTAGAGTGTACTAGAACAGGGGAGTGCCCGGAACGAGCTTGAAAAAGTGAAGCCCAAAGAGGGTCAATCCGCTTGTAGCGCTGCGATCGGTAGTCTGCAATGTGTCGTTGTTTAAAGAGTTGCGCGCGGCTCCGCGAAAGTGGTGCAGTGGTACGATCCCCGCTTCCCACTCAAAATGCCCGGGTTCGAATCGCAGCTGTACAGGGTGGGTTTTTATTCGTAGTGTCTACCTTCATAGCTGTATTGGTTTCCCTTACTTTCTTAAAATTAGCTTCAGTTGCTACGTATTGCTGCAAAAAGTAACGCAAAATGAGAAGTAAAATAAAAAAAAATTCACAGTTAACATAGTTATTTGCAGCGCCATCTCGTGGGATTCAATCTCGGGGGCCATACCTTATGTTTTTGTTGAATTCCGCGGGATGGCGCTTCAAATAACTACGCTCACTGTGATTTTTTTTTTCTATTTTACTTCTCATTTTGCGTTACTTTTTGCAGCAATACATAGCAACTGAAGCTAATTTTAAGAAAGTAAGGGAAACCAATACAGCTATGAAGGTAGACACTACGAATAAAAACCCACCCTGTACAGCTGCGATTCGAACCCGGGCCTTTTGAGTGGGAAGCGGGGATTGTACCACTGCACCACTTTCGCGGAGCCGCGCGCAACTCTTTAAACAACGACACATTGCAGACTACCGATCGCAGCGCTACAAGCGGATTGACCCTGTTTGGGCTTCACTTTCTATACATTGGTGCTGCGGCCGTTCCGAGCACTCCCCTGTTCTAGTACACTCTAATCGCGTTAGTACGCGTGCGTTCGCGTGTAGGCGAGTGAAAACTACCGCACATTTTTTCCTAATCGGTTAGAGAACAACGGTATGCTTCATTCGGGGCTGCAAGAGCGCACGCAATGCGTAAAACATGCGTTACTCCGCGTGAAAGCAACACAGCGCCGCCGCAGCTTCGGCCGCGCTGGACTAAATATGGCGGCGGGCAGGACCGGTACTTTTTCCCGTTCCAGTGATCTTAGCTTTCCTTACAGTCACTGCATATGCTACCTTTAGGTAGCTGAGTTGCGCATAGGTATGGCTAGCAACCACAGCTATGCCGCGAAGACGCGCTCGGTTTTCGCAGGCGACATGCCTACCGGGTCACTGATAGACATGTTTGGCGTGTCGAAGACCAGGGATTAACTTTACTGCGAGTTACTAGTGTAAATCCAGTTCGCTGCAGCAGTGGCATCGAGAAATACAAATATTGGCCCGAGCGTCAGCTTCTCCGCAATGCATGGTTGCTAGCGGCGTTTGGAAGACAGATGCGCAACTCTGCTACCTAAAAGTAGCATATACAGTACCTCTAGTTTTCGTTACTTTTAAACACGATTTAAAAAAATACATCCTACTGACAACGCGAGAAGGATGCTGGAATCTGTCACTATATTTTACTGCGTTTTAATTTTCACCAGGATCTAACCATACGTTGTGACCAGTTTCGTTCCCTTCGATATTTTCTCTCTCTCGGGCATAGGAAGGTTCACTGAAAATTGTAAAGTTTGAGGGCATCGAATATCTGACCTGCATCATTAAAATGCTGTGCCACTGCTTTCGGTAATGTCTTCGCCGTGTCCACGCGATGGCCGTTTAATCTAACATGAACAGGCTCTTCTGTTTCGCCGATGTACTGTTTCTGACGATATGAACATTCTATCATGTAGACAGCGTTTGAACTGGTGCAGGCAAAACTAGATTTTACATGATGGAGGCATTTGCTTTCGGGGCTCTTAACTACAAGGTGACTTTGAAGCTGTTGGCATCCTGGACGAGAAAAACGTATTATGTGCGCAGTAGAACGATGATCTACTTTTACATGCACTAACGTGTCCTTAAACTTTCTATGCACTAAAAGGTTCTTGAAGTTTTTAAGGACGCTAACATGTCCTTAAATTTTCTAGTCCGGTTATACATAGCTCTTCAGGAAACGCTTTTCAATCTTTACATTCTCGGGTCAAAGTTCGGGTCCCCGAGAGGCAGAAAATATAAAAAAATCATGGATTATTCGCCAAGTTCACCACACTCCAGCCAATACATGTAAACGTTTAAAGGGGCCCTGCAACACCTTTCTTTGTTATATTGGAATAGTCCCATTATTGACGTATGACTCTTCACGAGCCATATGCCGCAAAAATTTTTCGAATCCGTCAAGTCTAAGTGGTGTTACCAAATTATAGAGATCACGTTCCGCAGCTTTCTCTCTCAACTCAACGCAGCGAGCGCGCGGAAAGCTGCGCGCGGCGTGAGGGGAGGGAGGGAGGGCGGAGGTGCGAGGAGGCGACGTCAGCGCCGGCGGCATTTTTTTCATTTTTTTCTCTCTGGCGTCTCGGCGCAACCACGTGGTCTGTGCCGCCACTTCCGGTCGGCTTGCGTCGTTCTCGTCGAGCGGAGTCGATCGCGCTGTGTATCGCGCGTGCTTGAAAACTGCGCGTCGGTTTGGTAATGTTGGGTGTGCACCTCGAACGCCGTAGTGTTTTCATCGCTCTGCCAACCATGGAAGCAAACGTGCGCGCTCGTTTGGAACGAATGACAGCTGAGATCGGTTTCGGCCCATACTCCGATACACCGCCTCGTAAGACGGCACTGGCAGACGACCCCGAAGCGCCGCCATTACCGGACGCCAGCATTGTTATCGGAGACACGCTGCGCCCGTGCCTCGGTCGGTCGTGAGAACGTGCCGACGATGCAGTTCTCAGCTGACGAGGCAATACTCGAACGGCTGCCACTCTCAACGGCAACCGGCGATGGTCAAAAGCACAGAAATATTCACGTTTTCGGCACTGCGCATGGCGAAGAAAACGGAACCACGCAACTACGAGCAGGCGAGCTGTCGGTGAGACCTGAAGTGCTAATATTAATGTTTGTTCGGTGTTTTTAACGCGATAACATAATATAAACGTACATATTATCTACTTATTGAACTCACAATAACAACGAAAGTAATAATGAGGGTGTTATCGTGATTATAACATCAGCCAATGGTGGAACTGCGGACAATCGCGTCATATTTTGCGGACTAATACATCATTTGTCGAGAGAAGAGGGAGCGGTTTTCAGCTGACTTTGAGAATTTATTGTAAATTCCAGGCCGTGCGCATCGCTATAATATTTGGCTGGCGTGTTCTCGGGAGCCTCGACTACCGATCGGCAGCGCTTTTTGAGCATGCTCGAAAAGTGTTGCAGGGCCCCTTTAAAGGGGGACCATCCGATATCCGCAACGAGGCGAAGCTCCTCTTAGTCTAACCTTGTCACGTCTCCGTTGTCCGGCGTAACCACCTTTGCAAACTGCCCACTCCTTCGTCTTTGCAAACATCCCACTACGATCCATCACCGATACATTACTTGACCGACCATAAAGCCGTTATAATGAAGGGGGAACGGAAGCCACCTTTGCAAACTTCCCACTACTTCGTCTTTGCAAACATCCCACTACGACCCATCACCGATCCATCACTTCACCGACCATAAAGCCGTTATACTGAAGGGGGAACGGAAGCCACGTCTAGCTACCACTTACGATTAATAAAATTTCTTGTATAAATATATACAGTGCTTGTCACGTCTTTGATTATGTACTGGCCTATCGCTTTGATTACTGCTGCGCGAAACCACAAAAGATTTTAATATTAGCGAAAGTTGGGCTAGTTGGTGGTTCATGCTTGGGCGGTGTCGTCTCTTCCTCCGTCCTTGTCTATATTTTGCGCTGTTTTTACATCCCAAGCACAAAAGATTTCACGGTGTAACCATGATTGCTTCAGGAGCTTCGTCCAAGCTCTTCATCATTCACCCGTGGATATGCTGTGAATTTTTCTTGTAGGAATTTCTAACGGTTCTTGTCACCGTGAAATTGCATGGTCAGCTGGTACTCACTTTTGACAGCCGTAACTAATCTCAAAACATGCCTCGTCTTATATGCTTTTGTGGCGAACACCCCAACGCCACTCCCGTCTTCATTATTTTAATTTTTTTGGCTAACCAAGCATGAACCACCAACTAGCCCAACTTTCGCTACTAACGCAGTCATTTGCAGCCTCGAAGAAGACCCTTGCCGAAACGTTGGCTCGAGCGACAGCCCGTCTTCCAGGGACTTCTCGTCGCTTCAAGTTGCCATCTTGCCATGAACCTTATAATCACTGAGAAATGCGCATGACGGGCGCATTTCCTTTGTGCTCTGTTTCATCCCAGTTGACAAGAGCGGTGTGTTTCTCTCCAAGTTTTATTCTGCAGCTTTCTTGTAATGCATATGTTGTATTGTCGTGCTCTATAAGCAGATACATTAAAACGTCCGTCCATAATGTTACCTAAGGAACTTTTAGTAATTGAAGGCAATGTTCGAGCATTACATTGCGCAAGGGGGAGGGTTTTCTCTACTTTCAGGGGTGTTTTCACTGCACATAAGCGTACTCAGCATTCGAGAATGTCAGGTAGTTACCGTTTGTTCTTTACCGATTGTCATTAGTGCATTATCAAAAGAAGATTAAAATGTTTTTAGCGTAATGACACGCAGTTTCGTTTATTTACCACAAAATGGTAATGAAAGCTATTGTTACTTCTCGTGTCGTAACTTTTGAACGATGCACATGCGGCCAGAGACAGCACAGGTTAGAATAACAGAGAGCTGAGCTAGCTGGTAAGTATTCATTCTAGAAAGACAGGGCGTGCAAACACGGACACAAGAAAGAAGTGAGGACACCACAAACGCCGACTAACAACTGACTGAGTTGTTAGTCGGCGTTTGTGGTGTCCTCACTTCTTTCTTGTGTCCGTGTTTGCACGCCCTGTCTTTCTAGAATGACAGCACAGGTATTTGGCGTGTTTCGCTATTGATGTTGAAAAAGCTATGAGCGCACAGGAAACACGGACGACAAAAAGACACGCATATGCACACACGTGCATACACATGTGTGTCTTTTTGTCGTCCGTGTTTCCTGTACGCTCATAGTTTTTTCAAGATAGAATACCAACGTTCCCAAACCGCCGCACCGCTATTTATGTGGAGGCATTGGTTGGAGCGACGACATTCGGAGGCATAAACTGCAATCAGCTCGCATAGGGGTTGGACATCATTGGGAGATGCCTGACGTAAGGCAGGCTGATGATGATGGCGTATTTGATATTCCATTTCTGAGGTCAGTTTTCCCCCCATTCGCATTCGATTCTTATTGAAAATTTCATTATTCGCACGCCTCTAAAATTGACTATTTTTCTTGGTGGGATCCAACAGTGTAATAAACGGATATTCACAGACAGTTCCGGTGGCATGAACACAAAGAATGATTCGTGATGCACTGATAAAATAGCCTAAGGTGTCATGTAATGTTGTGGGATGCCGTGTCGATGGAAGGACGCATCGCAACACAAAACATAACGACTGTTCATTAGCGTAGTAGCAGCAGCGGGGCGAGCACACCGACTCTACTCTCAGTCGGGCAACGAAGGAATGATCACTTCCGAGCTTGGCAGCTTGGTTTTATAGCCACTGTCGGTGACGTAAGCCTCCGGTGACGCTGCGGTGGCGCTGTCCCTTATCGCAGGCGTGGTGTAGCATGCAGCCGTGTCGCGCAGGGCTAGCTAGCGACGAGGCGGAGGCTGCACCGGTTTGTGCGCAGTGTGTCGCAACATCGTCATTATATATTTATATCTAAAATATTTACTAAACTTTATTCCGCTGAATGTTTGAACGAATCGCAAAACTCGTAGAATTGCGATGAAACGCAACTGTACGGAAATTCGCTGCGGCAAAGCGCTCAAGTCTTCTTCCGCTGCTTTATTTATTTAAAATGCTGTATTCAGCTTCTTACACCGCTGTAATGGTCGTCTGTGCTGGAGCTTCTGATGTTCAAATTTTGTGCGTCGATACGAGCAGTCACTGAACATTACGATTGTGCAAAAACACTGCAGATTCATAGGCGTCATTGCTCGCATTCGTCACAAGCACATACGAGTGTGGTACAGCTGCGGAAAAATAAAAAGCTAAAATGTCTACGCTCCTTAAAAAATTAAAAAAAAATTACTGGTGACAGATCGTGCGATGCACCATCCCTACGACGTAGGCTTGAGCCACTCAGCGAGGCGCCGACGCCACCGATCTCGCGGCCAATATGATGTTTCCTTTTGTCGTTAAGCCATTTCATCAGAAATCATGTTTGGTCTGTGATAGAACTACATCTGTTGATCCACATACTCCGAAAAGCATACATTTCCCCGCGAGAACCCAAAATGATACTTGAGCAGTTATCGGAGTCGCAATAGTACACTTTATAGCTATATAGCTAATTTTATTCTAGTGCATATTGCCATACACGAACTGTAGCTGGTGACACCATAAATGTCATTTACTTTGTATGAACCAGGGTTGCCGTTGCTGGCTACATTGCCCCAAGTTGGCTGTGTTACGACCCCGTATGAGAATGAGATTTTCAGGCTGCCTTCATAGTTGCTGTATGGCTATTTGAGTTTCTGTCTACGCAATTCCAACCTATTTTTCTGACCAATTACCAATAAAATAGCAAGGCGGCGTAACGACGACCCACTGTTTCCAAGCTTTTATGGCCCATACGCCCGCATATAATGATTTTTTAAGGCGCAAAGCAGGACAAACACAAGAAAGGACACGGGACGGAGCGCCCGTGTGTTTGTCCTGCTTTGCGCCTTAAAAAATCATTATGAACGTTCACCAACTTGCCCAACAAAAAGTTCGCCCGCATATGCTCACCCCGCCAGCAGGCACGTAGAAGTCACCGGTACACACGGCGCGACTATGAAATCCCAAAAGCGAAGCTACGCGCACGTAGGCCAACTCGTGGCTGGCACGCTGCTAACGCTGCCCGCCATGAATGCTTACGCGACGCGCCAGTTTCTAACAGTAATGCGTAAAAAGAAGTTGACAAAAACAAACATCCGTGACGAATGGAAGCTGGGCTGTTCATCTAACCGGAATTTGTTTAAAGCTGGTCTGGTATTATGGTACCTCTTCTGGTCTGCGCCTTCAACATTCAATGTTCCTGCTCAGTTGGTGACAAGAATGTTCCAAAAAAACTGTAAGAGCTCTATTAATTCCAGTGAATTTTGAAGTGCACTAAAGTTATTCTAACTAACTAGATGCGAAGCATCTTATGGCGGAGTTCAATCAGGTGGTGGTGGTGTGCGGTGTGACCAGCCTTACTGCGCATGCGCAAACCCTCTCCCCACGCCTCCCCTCTCCCTTTCCCCTCCCCACTCCCATTTGCCCCTCTCCACTCCTCCTCTCCACCTCCCCTCTCCACCTTTCCGCTTCCCCTCTCCACTTTCCCTCTCCCCTACCGCCTTTGAAATTCGTGCTCTACATGCCGAAACGCTGCTTCGCATCGCCTCATGGTCCCCTTTAGCGGGAGATGGTGTGATTTTTTTTTCGTATCTGCAGGTTATTGCTTGAAGCTGAAGGAAAAGTAATAAAATATTATGCTGCTTTTATTTTGATAGCAATTATATGGACACTCTCAGCTGATTTTTGCCGTCGCCGTCATGCTCAAGATATGTATATGTATGGATATATATAAAAAAGACGCAAAGAAAAATAATGCAGAAGAAAAATATTCCGAAGCACCCGACCGGGGATTCGAACTACTGACCCCTCGCTCTCCAGCCTGCAGCATCAGACGTCCCCGTGTGGTAGGAGACGAAGGGGGTCACTCCACGCAGTTTAAAAGAAATATCTAAGAGGGTCTGATTCTCTGTTGTCGACACTTGCAGACGCAACGCTCCTAATTTTCTTTCAATGAGAGAACTGCCCTTGAGACGCGCACGACAAATTGGCTCTTTTTTGTACACACTCGTGATGTGGAAGAAAAAAATTGGCCGCGTATCTGCGTGCTTCGCTGCAAATGTCGTCTAAAGACGATAGAAGAGGCGCTGCGTGAGATATGAACGCCATCTGGCAATACGTCGGGAAACGTGAATGCTGTGTTGCGGGCTGGTAGTCCCGGCGCCGTAGCAGGCAAGACCGGCGGTGACCAACGCGACCGGCTGGGACGCCAGCCAGCCCGAACACGCGGTTCGGCGCGAAGCGCCGAAGCAGAAGAAATGTCCGTCCGCACTGAACGAGTACTCTCCACACACTCTTTTATATTCACGTCGCCTGGGTAAAGCAGGAATGCCAGAGCGGCGCCCCATGGCACTCGTACAGTGCAATACTGAACTGAAACCGAAACACAACAATGAGCTCGCGCAGAGGGCACGGAGGAAGCCAAGTTTCGGCGCAGTCGCATTTTCAGCGCAGCTTAAGAAACTAGGGTCTCTAGAATTACGTATCTGTATTTTCTATTAAAGGAACACACCACCTAATACTTACCTAGTGATGTTGCGCCTCAGATATGCGTAATGTTTGCTTTTTGATCAACCATGCACACAAGTATGAACCTAGTGAGCCGTTCACGATGGCTGGCCCTTGTGCAAGTGGTTCAACTTTGGCCGAGTGGCTGAATCGAGGGACGTGCCGACAAACAGAAAGACAGACAGAAGGACAGACAGAAAGACAGACCAAAATTTCTGCGTTTAAGTTCCCCAAGAAAGACTATCGTCTTTAAAAACCAAAGAACAGTGGGCACACCAGGCACACCTTGCATCAGATGCCTCCGTGTGGCAGGAAACGCAGGGGGTCACTCCACACGGCGCAGTTTAAAAGAAAAAGAAATATCTAAGAGCATCTGATTCTCCATTAGGGAGTTTGAGAATTGCGGACCCAGGACACTGGGTCACCAAGGTGGGTTGGGTAGGCTGCTCTTGCGTTCGGAGGATCAGCAGAGTTTGCGACTTGGGTCAAACGCAAGCTGCGTTGGCGCAAGCGCACGGGGCACCACACGTGGTGAAATTAAAATGTTGCGAGACGCGGGCCGTACAGCGTCGTGGCCCGCGCGGCGTCCGCATAATCTCGCGGTGACCTAAGATGCCTTGAATACTCACGCTAGTTTTCGATTTTTGGATCTTAGGCCAACGCGAGCACAAGAGCCCAAAAGTGGCTTGGGTTCTGCGCATGCGCCCTGGCGGCTCGCAAGCTCCTTGGCCCCCAAGCTTTTTGGGGCCCCTGTTCTCAAACTCTATATTGTCGACACTTGCAGCGCGTTGCTCAAGCACAAATACGTAACAACTGCGACACAGTTGTTAGTTCACGCTTGCCTTGTGCATACCTGTGCGTCCTTTTCGGGCGTCCGTCTTTTGCTTCAGCGGCGCGCTGCAAGTATCGAGCTGCTTCTCGTTCTTCGTGTGACAACTGCGACTTTTTATTTATCTTTATGCTTATTCAGAAATACATTTACTGATCAATAACAAACACTGTTCAGATATGCCTTATGACGTATTTGGTTACAAATAAGACGCTAGAATTAAATGGCATGACGACTTTTAGGCTGAATTCAGGCTCTTTTTCAAGTGTGCCGAAAGACAACCTTGGACCAAAATGTGAGTTTTGAGATACGTGTTCCCAAATGTGGCGAATAATTACATTAGTTTTTCAAATTTTTTCACCTATCCGTTACACAAGGAAAAGTAAAAAAAACATGGCTGATCCATAGTGTAATGTATGGGGCAGCGCTAGAACGAATACAAGGACAAGAAAAGACAGGACATGCGCTGTAACGAATACAAGGACAAGAAAAGACAGGACATGCGCTGTTCCTGTATTCGTTCTAGCGCTGCCCCATACATTACACTATGAACCCTTACCAACTCGCCCACCTTTCCGTTATTCTGCATGGCTGATCCCTCCGTCATAGGAATCGGTATAATACGAAAGTGAAAAGTGTCGTCACAGAAGTAGTTTATTGTTTATAGTGCATTGGTATATCGAGAGCTTGTGCAATGCCTACTGTTGTTTGGCACATATAGCACCGCTTGATGTGGACGCATCCCACTCACGTTGACGCCTAGTGGCACATCTCCGTACTGGCATATAAGTCATGACATACATGACATGCATATCATGATTTTCAGGATATAAAACCTGCATTAACGTTCATATAGAGTCTTGTCACGCCATATAGGTTTTGATATATATCAAGCCAACGAAACGGCTGCGAGCGCACAAGTGCGGTGTGTAAGACATGCCGTATATGACATGCATATCACGATTTTCTTGTTACCACATGCCATTTATCTTCGGTGTACACTCATGTCACCCCATACCACTTTTTATACGTATTACGTTAACGAAACGGCCACGAGCGCAATATGTGTGTGGCCGGTGAATCATGCGTACATGACATGCATACGCTGGTTTTCACGCCACCAACTGCATCAATGTTCGTCATAGACTCTTGTCACGCCATACCAGTTTTGGTATATATCAAGCCAGCGAAACGGCCACGAAGGCATCATGAGTGCAGCATGTAATTCTTATCGTACATGACATGCACATCATAATTTTCATGCTACCGCCGCTCGTATAGGTCCATCATACAATCATGTCATGCCATAGAAATTTTGTTATATGTCAAGCTAACGAAGTGGCCGCAAGCGCATCATGAGCGTGGCATGCAAATGATGCCGCACGTGACATGCATGTCGTGATTTTGATATTGCTACCGGCCATTTATGTTCGGCATACACTCATGTCGGAATGTACTAATTTGGAAGCGTGTCATGTTAACGAACCGGCCGCGAGAATAAAATTAGCGTGGCGTGTAAATCATGCCGTTCATGACATGCATGTCAAGGTTCTCGTGTTACGACCCGTCATTTATGTTTGTCATAAACTCATGTCACACCATAGCAACTTTGGTATATATCCGGTTAAAGAAACAGCCACGAAAGCACAATGTCGTAGGTGGATAGATAGATAGATAGATAGATAGATAGATAGATAGATAGATAGATAGATAGATAGATAGATAGATAGATAGATAGATAGATAGATAGATACCACGCCTTGTAATAGTAATAGTCGTTGTGGTTTAACGTCCCATAACCGCAATATGAATATAAGAGACGCCGTAGTGTAGGGCTCCGGAAATTTCGAGCACCTGCGGTTCTTTCACGTGCACCTAAATCTGAGCACACGGGCCTCAAGCATTTTCGCCTCCATCGAAAATGCGGCCGCCGCGGCCGCGATTCCATCCCGCCACCTGCGGGTTAGCAGTCGAGCACCTTAACCACTAGACCACCGTGGTGGGTGCCACGCCTTGTGAGAGTTGGTTTCATGCGAAGCAATCGGTGTGTAATTCTCTATGCTGAATTTTTTGGCTTTGAGCCAAGCGGTACAAGGTGGATCGACGTGTTTTTGTAACTGTAGTAGTTGTTCGCACATTGTGGCCTTACTAGACACATTGACTACACTGGCGTTTGAAGGGTAACTTATGGTAACTTATGGTCTGTTGTAACGTCAGCAATCATATTAGAGCACAGACTCAAATATTATCGAAACGGAGTGCACTTTACGGTGCTATAATGTGAATATCATACGTAACATTCGTTAGCATATTACTGCGAGGTAGAGCAACGCTTGAACATACATTGCTGAATCATAGGATGTGGGAACCACGCCCACCGGCTATCGCGAGATAGCGCCACGTGCTGCGCAGATGCGGTGCGCGTGGCCAGCTGCGCGGCTTAAAAGAAGCAGCCTGCGCGCAGCCCAGGGGAGACGTGCCTGGGACGCCAGGAAGGACGGATGCTGCCACCCGCGCTGGCCGATTGCTGATGCCGCCGATCATGGTCGTCGCCTCGTCGTCTCGTGTGCCAGGACCGACCCCGCCGTATGCAGCGTAGAGTTAAATAAATTGTTGTTGTTGTTTGCTGAGAGTTGAAGCCTCCGTCTTCCTTGCTTTAACTACGGACGGGACGCAGCAAGCCCAGTACCCACAGTTGGCGCCCAACGTGGGGACAACGCGACGTACTTCACCAGCAAGGTGTTCACGGATTCCTGTGACGCCTTGGGAATTCGTCACAAGCGCACGTCTGTGTATCACCCGCAAGCCAACATCACGGAACGGGTAAACCGAAATCTGAAATCTATCCTTGTCGCACATACTGAGCGTCATAAAGACTGGGATCTGAAACTGGCAGAAATAGCGTTCGCAACTAGGACGACAGTTAATCGCTCAACAGGTTTCACTCCTGCTCAACTTAACCTGGGCAAAGAATTGAGCTTTCCGCAGAACAGTGCTCTGATATGGGCAAACGCTTCTTCAAGGCCTTATTCAAAGTTTGCAGGGGACCTGAGACAGAGGCTGACCGACGCGGTACAACAAGCCAGACAGCACCTCGAGGTGTCCCGAATGGAACAGGCAGGACAGTATGACAAGCGTCGACAAAACGTTAGCTTTGAGGTTGGGGACTTGGTGCTGAAGCGGACACACCCGCTCAGCGACGCCTCGAAAGGTTTTGCCGCTTCCTTAGCTAACAGGTGGGAGGGACCGTATAGAATCACCCAGAAATCCAGGCTCTCGTACATACTGAAAGATTGCTTAACTAATCAAGCGTGCGGTCCTATTCATGTCTCAGATCTGAAACCATTTTATGCACGGCAAGACGCAGCAGCTGATGATCCAGATATGCCTCACCAGGGCTTGGCCACCCAGTCACCCACCCCACCAAGCAAGTGGTACAACCTGCGTCCCCGGTGACGGACAAGAGGGGTTTGCGAAAATGACTCATTCCCTGTACTTGTACTTTTTTCCAGTTCCGTTTTTCTGCGAATTTTGGAGGGAGGAGGAAGCATTCGTAGGCCTTTTTAAAGTACTCTAATGTCCCGTTTGCCTTGTTATGCGTTGAATGCACATAATTTTGTTGGTGGCGAGAAGAAAATGTTTACTGGTTTTCATTGTCCTCGCTATGCTTTAGGGTCCCTGCAGCCGGACCTGCCGGACCATCCCCCGGTCCCCACCACATCATTTTGAGGGGGGGGGACGTGTGGGAACTACGCCCACCGGTTATCACGAGATAGCGCCACGTGCTGCGCAGATGCGGTGCGCGTGGCCAGCTGCGCGGCTTAAAAGGAGCAGCCTGCGCGCAGCCCAGGGGAGACGTGCCTGGGACGCCAGGAAGGACGGATGCTGCCACCCGCGCTGGCCGATTGCTGCTGCCGCCGATCATGGTCGTCGCCTCGTCGTCTCGTGTGCCAGGACCGACCCCGCCGTATGCAGCGTAGAGTTAAATAAATTGTTGTTGTTTGCTGAGAGTTGAAGCCTCCGTCTTCCTTGCTTTAACTACGGACGGGACGCAGCAAGCCCAGTACCCACGAGGAATACAAATGTAATGTTTATTACACTTCTATTGAAGCTGAGCCAACACTGGAAACCAAAACTAACGTTAACCTGGCATGAAGCCTGTATCATTAATATATATGTGCAATGTTTATTGCTTTGTTATAAATTTAGATACTACAACTTAGATACTGGAACCACAACTGACGCTGCACCGACATTACGCCTGCATAGGGTCTTTTTCCAAAGCAATTTCAAGACGTGGCTTGGCTTTGTGGTAGAATACCTGACTGCGACGTAGAATTGTTGTGTTCGATTCCTGCTGGGATCCTGATTTTAGGGGCGAAGCTCCTTAAAGCGGCACCCGTTCATCCCTCGTAGTGCGTAACCAGTCGTAACGCTAGTACCAGATCTTGACCTCCAAGGTGGCGCCGGTGGGAGATTTCTCCTGTGCGTTGTTGAACAATAAAAAATTCGCAGCGTGCGGGTTAACTAAAAGCCGAATTCTTCCGTCTCTCATTCCCCATTAGCAGCCATTGGCAT
>NW_023615698.1:0-60328 GCF_013339695.2 Rhipicephalus sanguineus
CACTGAGTCATCACTTTCACAATCGTGAATGCACTTCGCAACCTGCCGACATGCATATCAAACGAAATGTCTTTCGAAGGGTAATAACCTGATCGCTATTACGATGTCAAGTGACGCTATCACTAGTGACTCACTGAAGTCATCACTTTTCACAATCGTGAATGCACTTCGCAACCTGCCGACATGCATATCAAACGAAATGTCTTTCGAAGGGTAATAACCGATCGCTATTACGATGTCAAGTGACGCTATCACTAGTGACTCACATGAAGTCATCACTTTTCACAATCGTGAATGCACTTTCGCCAACACCAAAACCTGCCGACATGCATATCAACGAAATGTCTTTCGCAAGGGTAATAATCCTGATCCGCTATTACGATGCAAGCTGACTGCCTATCACTAGTGACTCACATGAAAGTCATCACTTTTCACAATCGTGAATGCACTTTCGCAATCCTGCGACATGCATATCAAACGAAATGTCTTTCGAAGGGTAATAACTTGGTCGCAATACGATGTCAAGTGACGCTATCACTAGTGACTCACATGAAGTCATCACTTTTCACAATCGTGAATGCACTTTCGCAACGTGCCGACTGCATATCAAACGAAATGTCTTTCGAAGGGTACTAGCCATGATCGCAATTACGATGTCAAGTGACCGCTATCACTAGTGACTCACATGAAGTAAGCACTTTTCGCAATCGTGAGTGCACTTCGCAACCTGCGACATGCATATCAAACGAAATGTATTTTGAAGGGATAATTAACTGGTCGCCATACGATGTCCAGTGACGCTATCACTAGTGACTCACATGAAGTCATAACTTTTCATAATCGTGAATGCACTTTCGCATCCTGCCGACATGCATATCAAACGAAATGTCTTTCGAAGGGTAATAACTTAGTCGCAATTACGATGTCAAGCGACGCTATCACTAGTGACTCGCATGAAGTCATCACTTTTCACAATCGTGAATGCACTTTCGCAACCTGCCGACATGCATATCAAACGAAATGTCTTTCGAAGGGTAATAGCCTGATCGCAATTACGATGTCAAGTGACGCTATCACTAGTGACTCGCATGAAGTAATCACTTTTTCGCAATCGTGAATGCACTTCGCAACCTGCCGACATGCATATCAAACGAAATGTTTTTGAAGGGCTAATAACTTAGTCGCCATTACGATGTCAAGTGACGCTATCACTAGTGACTCACATGAAGTCATCACTTTTCACAATCGTGAATGCACTTTCGCAACCTGCCGACATGCATATCAAACGAAATGTTTTTCAAGGTGTAATAACCTGATCGCAATTACGATGTCAAGTGACGCTATCACTAGTGACTCAAATGAAGTCATCACTTTTCACAATCGTGATTGCACTTCGCAACGTGCCGACATGCATATCAAACGAAATGTCTTTCGAAGGGTAATAACCAGATCGCTATTACGATGTCAAGTGACCCTATCACTAGTGACTCACGTGAAATCATCACTTTTCGCAATCGTGAATGCACTTTCGCAACCTGCTGACATGCATATCAAACGAAATGTATTCGAAGGGTAATTACCTGATCGCTATTACGATGTCCAGTGACGCTATCACTAGTGACTCACATGAAGTCATCATTTTTCACAATCGTGAATGCACTTTCGCAACCTGCTGACGTGCCTATCAAACGAAATGTCTTTCAAGGGGTGATAACCTGATGTGGCTTCATCACTGTGGCGTCATCACTAGTGACTCACATGACGCCACCACCCTGACAGCATGAATGCGCTGTCGCAACCTGCCGGCATACATATGAAACGAACTATCTTTCAAGGGGTAACAACCTGATCAGTAGCTATAGGTCAAGTGACATTATCGATAGTGACGCACGGGACGTCACCACCCTTTACAACAATGAATGCATATCGTAACCTGCCGACGTGTATATCAAACGAAATGTCTTTCAATGGGTAACAACCTGGTCGCTATTACTGTGTCAAGTTACGTTATCACTAGTGACTCTCGTCAGGTCATCAACCCTTGACAATCATGAATGATCTTTCGCAACCCGCCGACACGCATATCAACTGAAGTCTATTTGAAGGAGTAATAACTTGATCATTAGCATAAAGTCAAGTGGCGTTGTCACTAATGACTCACGGGACGTCACCGCAACTCTCAACTACGCGTGCACTCTCGCAGCTCGCCGACATATTCTGCCGATATCAATCCTATATCCGCAGCCGTTTAGTCATGCCACGTCGGCATTTCTCACAGTGTAGAACAACCGCCGCTGGGCCTGACATGCAGACATTACGTTATGTGTTTTCACATTACCGATTTGTCATCTTGGTGGTACTGTTGTAACTTCAGCAATAATTGACGTGTACATAAAAACACCAATGGAATTTCTGATTTTACCACACGCATTTATCCTATCGTTAACAGTATATGTAAATTTAGGAAAGTGAGCCTCATAGACGGACCGTGGTTGATAGTCCGCTTATAGCCTCAACGGCATTTCAATTTAATGTACCAAGTGAATGGAGGACATGCCTAATGAGTACGTTTTTACGTTTTAAGCCGATATGTTGTTTCTGAAATTAGAGTATTAGCAGTGCTGGTTTACCGTACGGTAAGTACGAAATTCCGTACTGTCGTGGCGGCACGTAGCTGGTTTAAACGTTGCAGTTGTGCGTACGGCAACATGATGCGTACGGCAGCAAGATGAGATTATCAGAGTGGCTAATAGAGGTTTTGCAAACAGAAAAAAAAACGCGTAGCTTGCACTGGAGGCGCAATGCTAAAGAGACTGTGGAGCTGGTGGGCACCTAGGTAGTCGTGGCTGTGGTTTTCCTAAGTTTTAGAAGTTTTTCTTTCTTTCTCCCTCTGTTTTCTCTTTCTTTTTTTTTGTGTACGTAATTTGCCTGTTTATTTCTATGTATTTCTTTCTCTTTCTCGGTCTTCTGTCTTTATTTTCTTATTCCTTTCTCTCTCTTTCTGTACTTTTTCGCTTCATCCTTCTCTCGCTTTCTATTTCTTGCTCTCTCTTTATTTGATTTTCTCTCTTTCTCTTTTTTTTCTTCTGCCTTTCGTTCTCTCTCTTCTCTCTCTTCATATGCTCTGCTTTACTCTTTTCCCTCCTCCGTTCGTTCCTCCTCACCATCACCTCTCTTCTCCTCACCTTCACTTCACTTTCCCACCCTCTTACTATACTATACAATACAAGGTTATGCTGTGCTCTGCTAGCGCGCCTGGATAGCCGAATGGTAAGACGCTCGCCTTCGGATCGTGAGTACGCGGGTTCGAATCGCCTCGCGAAGAAATTTTCCCCCTAGAGTTTCTCTCTGTCTTTATCTTGATTTCTCTTTCTTTCTCTTTCTCTGTGTACTCGTTGTCTCGCCCATCAGAGGTATTGCATCCCGCGCTGTAGAAATCGGCGCACGTGTTCTGCGAGCGAAGCAGAAGATGAAGAAAAGAGCACGTTCATGATGATGATAGTTTTCGGTTCGGGACAGGCAGAATACGGCCGGCTTAAACAGCTCCACTGTTAAAAAAGCAGCGTGGCGACCAAGATATTACGGTATTACCGCATTAACCGCGTGGTAAAGCGGCGCTGATAAAACACCCTTTTGACTCAACGACGCACAAGGTTTGAGATAAAGCGAACGAGCGATGAGTGTTTTTTTTTCTTCTGAAATATGCGGCGACCGTCGAATCACGAAAGGTGCATTACTTCTTTTTGCAACGCCAAAAGTACGTAAAATATTTTTTTTCAGACTTCTTGATGTAAAATGTGAAGCGCGAAGTTTACGTTCGCTCGAGCAAAGTGGCGAAGTGCACAAAAATGTTCCACGATATGCAATCCGCCTGGTTATGTTCTTTCCTGCAACATACAAATATTGGCATGATGAAAAGTACTCGCAAACTCTATGACATCTTTAGAAACGCACATTTATTTGTTCCGATTCGCTCGCTTTTACAGATCTAAATACGCCCTATTTTGGTATAAGAACACCAGCGAGCTCACATTTTCCGGTAGAAGGGAGCTCCGTTTGGCAGTGATGATATTTCCAGCCGATGAAAATACGCGCTCCGAACTTGCGGATGAGGCTGGGATGCACATGTACTTTTTTGCAAGTTCCGCAAGCCGTGGAAATTTGGACTCATGGTCCTTCCACCATTTCAGTGCGTCCGAGTTATGTCCTATCTGAGGCTCTGAGAGATACGCTTCAAACTGAGCTGACAGGCCACTAACGCGAGGCTGTGCATCGAACAATATGTCCAGTGCTGTTGCTTCGGTCTGGGTAGTGTCTGTCCCGCTTTGGTCATCCGAAGTTGCCAAGTCGTCAAGCATTTCTCGAACATTGGCACGGATTGCCTCCCGGGCGCCTGGTACCTCATACTGAAGGCTTTTGTACCTTGGATCGAGGAAAGATGCTCTCTGGCGTGCAGACACCGATCTCGGTTGGGCGTCCCAGTCCAAGGAGAATCGGCGAGATATCTCCAGCCGAATTATTTCTTTGAAATTCTCGACTAGATGGTCGCCAGAGGTCTGAGGCTCTAGTTTTTTTATTAAAGCTTTCATCACTGGCCGAACCATGGAGACAGGGGACACTGTGTCGCTGCAGAGAATGTTAGTTGCAAGCTGAAGAGGCTCAAGCACCTCACAAAGTTCACTGATGACATTCCATTCTTGCTGACTGATCTCAAGATTCTGCGCTGAATTTGCCGTGACAATTGTTCGGTCAGCAAGAACGCTTTGAATGGCAGGCCGATGCTTGATGAGCTTTGCGAGCATTTGGTAAGTAGAGCTCCATCTTGTCGGGCAGCTTTGCGTCAGGCGCTCTGTTGGTAAGCCGAGCAGCTCCTGTCGCCTAGTCAACTGGTCGCTGGCGATGGTCGAATGTCTGAAGTGGGCGACCAGTTTTCCGCTTTTCTGGCAGAGCCCATCGATTTCCTTGTCGGACAGTGCCTTCTTGATGCTCAGGTGGAGACTGTGGGCAGAGCAGGTCACGTCATTCGGCTCTAAAATGCCTCGCAGTGCATTGACTGCTTTAATGCCATTAGATGCGTTATCAGTGACAACAGCCGTCACCTTGCCATCCAGCTTCCACACCGCGATGACTTCTTGCATTCGCTGCATGATATTTTCTCCCGTGTGCCGCTCTTGCATAGCCTCCGTTGCTAAAGTGAACGCTTGTGACTTCCACTCACTGTCCAAAGTGTGCGCAGTCACTGTGATGTAGGAATCTTGCGCCCTTGATGTCCAGCAGTCTGAGGTGAGCGCAACAGCTGTAGCTGAGTCAATCTGAGATGCTACCTTCTGTTTCAAGTGATCATGCAGAAGTTTAATTCGATTTTTCAGCTTAGCATTAGAAGGTGTCTTGTAGCTTGGCTCCACGACGTCCATGAAATGCCTAAATCCTTTACTGGTTGCGAATGCCAAAGGCAACTGGTTGATAGCGATCATTTTTGCTAGCGCCTGGTCAATATTCTCCTGTCTTTCAGCGCGCCTCTTCTGTCGTTTTCGTGGCTTAGGTCCCGCTGACGTCCCAGGTATAGTTGCGTGACTGAGAGTTTCGTTACCATCAAGGGTGTCATCAGCAGAAAATTCATCAGTGTCGCTTATATCCGAGGTTGGTGGCAATCTGTAAAATGAAATATCAGCGGGTGAGTTCCTTGCAACATTATTAATTATGGCGGTGATGCCAGAAAGAACCGCAACATTTATTGAATTGTTTACTTTGAATTAAAATTTACTAAGTCTAACCAAAAAATTGCAGTATTTATCTGACATCATCGAATACCTACGTTTCATAGGTAATAAAGAAAAGCAGGCAGAACGCTTCCCGCGAAATTAATATTTTTATCGCTTCATTGTTGTGTCCTAAGCTTAAGTGCAATAGCAAACAAGTGAAGTGCGTTGGGGGGCTAGTTGGTATGACATTAGAACGTACTACTTCTTGTGTTCCGTCAATCGCGCAGTTCCTTAGCAAACAAGTGCGATATTTTTTTTAATATAGCAAGCCTACGTGTAGTTCTTAGCAGTTTTCAAGCATGAATTTGTTTAAGACCGAAGAATGCTTTATATTAAAAAAAAAGATGGCTGATCCCTCCGTCATAGGAATCGGTATAACACGAAAGTGAAACGTCTCGTCACAGAAGTAGTTTATTGTTTATAGTGCATTGGTATATGAGAGCTTGTACAATGTCTACTGTTGTTGGCAGATGTAGCACCGCATGATGTGGACGCATCGCACTCACGTTGACGCCTAATGGCACATCTCCGTACCGACGACAAACGCCCATGATCATGATTTAATCCTTGCGGTAGCTGAAGTTCTTAACATATACGTGGACACCGCATATGGTGAATCCCGCGCAAAGATGGTATCAACAAGCACATAATAAACATTGATACTCGATATGCATTCCCTCAAAGCGTCGTGAAATGCGAAGAGAAACGCTACGCGCGTCGTTTCTTCTCTCAAGCCTGGCCGTTACTTCTCACAGGCTCAACGTTTTTTGAGCAAACTTTACAAAAGCGAACTGAAGACGGCGATGAAGGACGTACAAAACACATCAGCGTAAACTAACAAATGTTTAATGCGTAGATGAACATGTACGTCCTTCATCGCCGTCTTCAGTTCGCTTTTGTAAAGTTTGCGCAAAAAACGTTGATCATGTCCAACCAACTAACCCATTACCAAGTTTTTCTTTCTCACAGGCAAGCGGGGAACGGGGTGCGACAGCCGAGCGAGCGTCGGAAAGCTATTTTTCGATATGAATAGATGCTATGAGCGAGGCTTGGGCTAAAGACGCCACCTGACGGTGTGTTAAAGCGCTGACGAAATTAAACTGAATGGGAAGGTCGTAGCAACGGTGCGTTTTTTTTTTTGCGATCCTGGTGGCACACGTGTCACCGACCCTTTAGAAAGAAGACTCTCATAGCATCCATCCAAGAACACTGCGAGTGGAAAGTGTGAAAGATAAAAGGCGCGTTCATCTAGCCTCCGTAATATGTTTGGCGGTAGCTCCAGTAGTGTGCGCTTGACTTGTGTGCACTTAGTGGAACACCAAGATACTTTGGTGGCACCACAGACCACTCAATACCGGAAACCTGATCAGCTGTAGATCCCCATGACCCAAACCACAAACCTGAACTCTTAGAATAGTTCACCTATGCGCCTGAGACGCTACCAAATTGCTCTACTACATCAACAATCCTTTCAATGCCGGGTTTGTCAGTACAAAAAAAGGCAATGTCATGCGCTTATGCTAAAACTTTAACTTCATTCTCTAGCAGTCTGAAGCCATGAATATTTTGAGACTGAATGATATGCAAGCATATCGGTTCTAAGTATAGAGAAAAAAGGGGCGGCGACATAGGACATCCCTGCTTAACAGAAGAGCTGATAGATATAGGCTGCAAGAGATGACTGTTCACTATTAGGCGGGTAGAACAATGATTATAACAAAGTTTCACTCCTTTTAACAATGTTGAGCCGACATTAACTTGCTGTAAAAGGGAAAACAGAAACGAGTGAGAGACACGATCAAATGCTTTTGCGAGGTCAACTTGCAGTAATGCAAGTTGGTCAAAAGAATTTGAGCAAAAATCTAGAATAGTTCGAGCGATGTGGATTTTAGTCTGTATAGAACGGCCTTTCAGTCTACATGTTTGATGGGGTCCAACAACAATCGACATAACAAACTGCAGCCTATTAGCTAAAATCTTGGCAAAAATCTTATTGTCTACGTTACATAACGTTATGGGCCTGTAGCCATCAGCATGGCGTAATTTTTCTTTATCAGAACTCTATGGAATCAAAACTGTGTGACTTTTGGTGAAAGACTGCGGAAGAGCCTCGATCTCTAACGCCTTTGAGAAAATTTTTATTAGAATGGGACATAGACGTCCCTTAAATGCCTTATAAAATTGACCTGATATTCCATCAGGACCTGGTGTTTTCGATAAAGGTAGTTGATCGATGGCAATTTCTAGCTCTTTCTGAGCAACAGGACCGCTTACAAGTGAACAATCTTCATCTGTTAATGACTTAATGAGGGACACGAGTTGATCGAGAAGTTGAACATTCTGAGCAGAAGTACTAGCACTAAACAATGTTCGATAGCTATTCTCAAATTCCGCCATGATATCATCTGGATTGGTCACCAAAGTACCATTATAGTACACTTCCCATATCGTTCTTGACATTGCGTGACGATGTTTGTCCAGCAGAGCCTGACGGGTTGGTTTCTCGGAATTTAGAGCTCAATTATTGCACGAGCGAAATCGCGCACCTCTGTAGCGTTCTGCATTGAACTGTTGAATTTCACATTTGATACTAGCAATTTCTTCAACACACGAACCAGGTGCTTCACACTCTATCCCATAAAGGCTTCTGAGGCTATTCTCTAGCATCTTTTCTTCGTTTTTCTTATATAACAATTTTACAGAACTTTGTTCTATAGCGAGAGCACGCACCTCTTGCTTGAACAACTCCCAAGCAGCAAATAAAGGTAGATCAGCGTTAAAGCAAGTGGTCATAGCAAGCAAGTGGTCACAGTAGTAAATTATTTGTCACTTAAAAGGGTGCAATTAAATTTCCAAAGAGCCCAACGAGGGCGGAACTTTACATTGGAATTTTTACCTAGTTGAGCAATGACGATGCAATGGCCTGAAAACGATACCGGTTCAGTAACACATGACCACCCACGAGAAAGAATACTGGAAAGATAGGGTGGCAGGCCTTGAGCGTTATGCTAAATATTTTATACCACATAACCTTTCAATTTTCGGCAAAGCGGAAACGTGCAACAAGTTTTTGGCTGCAAACCTTTTCTATGTAGTACAAGTGCTGCATTGTGCTAGATCGCATATTCAGAGCTCTCACCGTAAGTTTGCAACATTTATATGGTCATCAACATATGAATCCATGAGATTAGACAATCTGTTCAGACCAGTTAGTGCAGGTGGGCTTGGTCTAGTACACCTGTACGTGTGGCACATTGTATCTCGCTACTCCTTTTTTCCGCGACGTTTCTCATCCGATTATTGGAGCATTCTTGCAGGTAAACCTGGTAAATGTGCTACCTGATCTAGTAGTTTCGTCCGATTCTTCTCCACGACCATGTCTGTGGGGATTTACGCGAGAAGTTTATTTCTCTGTTCGTTTTTTAACAGTTTTCAAATGTTTCCAAATGAATATTTGTACAGTGTATCACGCAAACATCTTTACAGAGATTTAATAACGATGCCGTTTCCGCCACCACTTTATCGTGCAAAATACTTGGGACTGCCAGGACATGATGTCTTAGATCGAGTACGTAAAATGCCACTGACACCATCGACAAAAACGTTTTTTTTTTGAAATTACATTCAGAGACCTTGCCTGTGAGAACTTGGCTTCGTTCAAGAGACATTTTTGTGTCGTCCATTGATTGTCCTCTGTGTGATGTGCCAGAAACAATCGAACATTGTTTTATAAGCTGCAGAGATGCAGTCTTATTTTGGGACGTGCTCCAATGAACTCTTCAAAAAGACTTCGTGCTAAATTCACAATCCGTGCGATATCTCTTGCTAGCGAGTTGTAATGACGTACCATTCGACATGCTTCTTCTCATTGGAATGCATAGCCTGTGGAAGACGCGCATGTTGCAGAGTAACGCAGAGCCGATAATTTCCTCAACAGCCCACTTCATTAGGATGGTTACTCAGCTGAGAGATGTATACGAGCAAATCGAAAGTCAGCCAGAGTGGTATCCGGCATTGGTGAGGTGCTTATCCTTACCGCTGTTCTAGCATATAATTGGAAAAGGCCGTTACTGTCGCGTTACTTGAAGTATTCGCTATAGAGATGATTGCGAATTCTATAGTGCCGTCTGTTAGTCATTCTGTCGCGATAGGAGCATATTCAACATATTAGTTCTTTGTCTGTATTACTTTCAAGTGCCATGTGTATGTTGAATAAATACCATGAAAATAAAAAAAAGAAAAAAAAGTTTGGCTGTAGCTTAGTGGGCTAAGCGCCCGCCAGCCATCGTCCGCGGACCGAGAGGTCATGGGTTAGACTCCCGTAAATGAAAATTTTTCTTATATAGTTTTTTTTCTTTGCCATCTGATGGCGTTCATTTTGCTGACGTACTTCCGTAACGGAAATACGGCATGAAAGTCTTGGTGGACCCCGGCATAAAACACTTTCGTGTTAAAAAAAAGAGACCCGGTTTGATATAAGGCTTGCGTACAGTAACTTTGTATTGTCAAAGGGGTCAGGGAGACGTTCGCGTCGAATAACAGCTATTTTGTTATGTTCTAGAGAGTCAGGCGCGCAAGCGGCTCTGTTCGGTAATGCCGGCGTCACATGGTGCTCTGCTGGTCGCGATTATGCCCCATCTTGATCAGATTTTTCAACACTTTTTAGCTCCAAGCACCGCGTGTGCACTTCTTCCGTCCTTTGTCCTTTTTGTGAGAGCTGCACAGTCCTTAGCATAAATCGATACCAACTAGCTCAGTTTTCCATTTTAAGTAAGTTGCATAATGAAGCCAAACATGATCAAGAAATTATATTTTAATCAGACCCGATCGCGATCAAAAATAACCGTTTGATAACGGTGTAAGCTTCATGTGCTATACAGGTATTTAAAACATGCCTCCCATCTGCGAACGGAGTCTTCAGAAGTACGATAAAATTCTTTAAAGTGATGGTGGCAATTCATTGAAATATATGAATTACTGAAGAAACGTTCAAGGTCTTACAAGGCGTGCTCGAATAACAATAACAGATGTCCTGAAACCGCACTTCAACAGCTTCCGAAGTACAATTTTCTACTTACGAGCAGCGCTTGGATGGCTTCTTTTGAAGTCCATGTTCATTGAGAAGGTGCACAGCGAGAGACGATGTTGACATATTGATGTGAAATTCCTCATTGCAAACGGCACATTTGGCCGTGCTACCGTCCAAAGATCTTTCGGCATGTTGCCATACCCAGCTCCGCAATCTGCCCATCGCTGGTGACCACACGGTGCCGCACGCCACTGTGCCTTTTCGCCAGCGCTATTACTCCTTCACTTCTTCCTTCCTTCGAGGCTGCTAAAACATTTTGAACCATATATAATGCACCACTCGCTAAAGTAATCGCTAACAAGAAGCCAGCTTGATAAGCGTCCCTTCTACGTCCGATGTAGGCAGACGGCAGACAGACAGGACCTCAACGCAGCTTCGTGTCACTCTCCGATTCCAACTGGAAGCTGTTCTGTCGTCTGCCCCTTTTCTTTCGTCTGTCCCGTCTGTTCATAAGTACAAATGCAGAAGATTTTCTGTCGTCTGCCTTCATTGCTGTTAGGGGCAGATGGCAGACAGACAAGAAAACAGCGCAGCTTCGTCTAACTCTCTCACTGAAAAGCAAGCTGTTGGTTTTTGGCTGTGTTATAAAAATTGCGAGGTTAATTACATTGCTTGTCTCAAACACAGATCAAATCTCATCACTGAAAGGCACGCGTCAATTTAATATGCGGCTGGCGCATATTAAATTGCGCAGCGTCGCAGTCAGTACAAGTGCCAAATCTGTTTGCGCCGTATCAGGAAGAGAACACTGCCATCAATATCTCAGTCGGTAGTCCTGTATATTTTACTCCGTATCATTAACACTGAAGCGACAAGGCAGGCATAGGACTTTCGTTTTCAGTTCTAATACTTGGGTACCTTGTTTCAGTGCTTTTGACAATAAGCTCGGAATTGAATATGTAAATAACTGTCGGTGATATAGTGTATGTTGCATGCGGATATGACTGAATATTGTATAACCGTGTTATTTTTGTCAAGTTTAGCAAAAATTGGCATAAATTCGGTCTCCAACATTGAATCGTTACAGCCGACGAAAAGCGCCCGTTCAGTGTCTTTTGCATACGTCCAGTTCAGGGGCGTAGTCAGAAATATTTTTGGGGGGGTGGGGGGCGGTTGTTGTTCAACCATACTTTGTGCATGTTCATGCGTGCGTTTGTATGTGTGCGTTTAATATACGCAAGCAAAACTGAACATTTTCGGCGCGGTTTGAAACCCCCAACCACCTGGCTACGCCCCTGGTCCAGTTGTCACAAAAACCGGCAACACACATAAACATGCTAGCCTATGACGACATATTCTGAATTTATGCATTGGTGAATTTACGCACAGGTGAATTTACAAAGTCACTTGCGTGTAATTTATTATTTTATGAGAAGGAAGAGTGCTACACTCTGCACCTGCATACATGAGGGTTCTACTTTAGCGTCTGCTATATCAAAACACAAAGTGAATTTTTCATGCTCTGAACATCCCACTATAGTTTATGAAAATTGATTGAAGAGCCGGAATGGCGTCGACGGTCATCAGACCTGAGAAGGTTAAGACGCGCACGCGCTGCACATGATATTTGGCACATAAGAACGATACCAAATTTTGGTGTAATTGCATGCTTGCAATCAAATATTTTTTCGCAGTTTTGTAAATCTTTGATGACTTTTTAGTCCGCAACGTTTTCTGCAAACACGTTAAAGTTTACTAGTTACAAAACATTGTATTCGGCAGTGTGTATTGCGTCGGCAGAGAAAGATGCTGTCAGTTGACGACGTCATGTGGCGACGTCACGGTGTTACGTCATCATGGCATGCTCAAGACGTCACAAATATTTTGCAATTTGTGATGCTTGAAAACAATTTCTGTTGATGGCATAATACTAGGGTGCATGCTTGTGCGAGACTAACACACTGTGAATCATTGGTCCCCCCAAAAATTTAAAAAAATTGCAGTGGCTTAGCTCGGCTATGCCAGGATGTACGTAGCGTTAGCAAAGATTCAGCTGATTATTCTTAGCTTTCCAAACTGTTTAGGATTATTAGCCTTGTTCTGTTCATTCTTCGTACGCTGAACCGCTAATTGCCAGGCAACTGCTTCGGCATCCGACTAGATAAGCTTCTCGGCTCTTCTGCGCCGTTGAGCAGCATTCGCGCTCTCCTTCTCCATGGCGTTACCCACCTGCAAACGCCAGTCAGAGGCGCTATCAAGCGGCTCCAGCGCGGTGTCACACAGCGACTGCTCAGCGAAGGCGAATAGCTGCGCGCGCGCCGCAGCCAGTGTGTATGCCACGGCTACGACGTCACTCCTCTCGAATGTCCAGACCAGCAGTGGCGAGTCGCGCGTGGCGGTGGCGGAGTCTGCACGCGCGCCGGCGCCAGTGTGTCTGCCGCGGCTACGACGCCACTCCTCCCGAACGCGCAGACCAGCAGCGGCGGTGGCGGAGAGCGCGTGAGATGCCGGCTGCGGTGAGCCCGCTGTGTGACATCACTGATCCTCGCGCATGCGCTGCACGGCTCATGAGGATCCACGCGAAATCGGCTCCGGCTAGGCAAGTGTAGCTAACGCTACAAAACCATCCAGTTACCCCTTGCTTGAAAGACATTTCGTTGGATATGCATGTCAGCAGGTTGAAATATTGCAGGCGCACTTGAGAGTCGTGGGGATGTCACGGCAGTCACTAGTGCTAACGTCACTTGACAGTGCATTCATGGTTGCGAAGAGTGGTGACGCCACGCGAGTCACCAGCGACAGCGTCACTTGACATCGTAATAGCGACCAGGTTATTACCCTTCGAAAGACATTTCGTTTGATATGCATGTCAGCAGGTTGCGAAAGTGCATTCACGATTGTGAAAAGTGATGACTTCATGTGAGTCACTGGTGATAGCGTCACTTGACATCGTAATAGCGACCAGGTTATTGCCCTTCGAAAGACATTTCGTTTGATATGCATGTCAGCAGGTTGCGAAAGTGCATTCACGATTGTGAAAAGTGATGACTTCATGTGAGTCACTAGTGATAGGGTCACTTGACATCGTAATAGCGATCTGGTTATTACCCTTCGAAAGACATTTCGTTTGATGTGCATGTCGGCAGGTTGCGAAGTGCAATCACGATTGTGAAAATTGATGACTTCACGTGAGTCACTAGTGATAGCGTCACTTGACATCGTAATAGCGATCATGTATTTACCCCTTGAAAAACATTTCGTTTGATATGCATGTCCGCAGGTTGCGAAAGTGCATTCACGATTGTGAAAAGGATGACTTCATGTGAGTCACTAGTGATAGCGTCACTTGACATCGTAATGGCGATCAAGTATTATCCCTTCGAAAACATTTCGTTTGATATGCATGTCGGCACGGTTGCGAAGTGCAATTCACGATTGTGAAAAGTGATGACTTCATTTGAGTCACTAGTGATAGCGTCACTTGACATCGTAATTGCGATCCAGGCTATTACCCTTCGAAAGACATTTCGTTTGATATGCATGTCGGCAGGTTGCGAAAGTGCATTCACGATTGTGAAAAGTGATGACTTCATGTGAGTCACTAGTGATAGCGTCACTTGACATCGTAATGGCGACTAAGTTATTATCCCTTCAAAAACATTTCGTTTGATATGCATGTCGGCAGGTTGCGAAGTGCATCCCGATTGCTGAAAAAGTGATGACTTCATGCGAGTCACTAGTGATAGCGTCACTTGACATCGTAATTGCGATCACGCTATTACCCTTCGAAAGACATTTCGTTTGATATGCATGTCGGCAGGTTGCGAAGCGCATTCACGATTGCGAAAAAGTGATTACTTCATGTGAGTCACTAGTGATAGCGTCACTTGACATCGTAATTGCGATTAGGCTATTACCCTTCGAAAGACATTTCGTTTGATATGCATGTCGGCAGGTTGCGAAAGTGCATTCACGATTGTGAAAAGTGATGACTTCACGTGAGTCACTAGTGATTGGGTCGCTTGACATCGTAATAGCAATCTGGTTATTACCCTTCGAAAGACATTTCGTTTGATATGCATGTCGGCAGGTTGCGAAGTGCAATCCCGATTGTGAAAAGTGATGACTTCATGTGAGTCACTAGTGATAGCGTCACTTGACATCGTAATGGTGACCAAGTTATTATCCCTTGAAAAACATTTCGTTTGATATGCATGTTGGCAGGTTGCGAAGGGCATTCACGATTGCGAAAAAGTGATGACTTCATGTGAGTCACTAGTGATAGCGTCACTTGACATCGTAATTGCGATCTGGCTATTACCCTTCGAAAGACATTTCGTTTGATATGCATGTCGGCACGTTGCGAAGTGCAATCACGATTGTGAAAAGTGATGACTTCATTTGAGTCACTAGTGATAGCGTCACTTGACATCGTAATTGCGATCAGGTTATTACACCTTGAAAAACATTTCGTTTGATATGCATGTCGGCACGTTGCGAAGTGCATTCACGATTGCGAAAAAGTGATTACTTCATGTGAGTCACTAGTGATAGCGTCACTTGACATCGTAATTGCGATTAGGCTATTACCCTTCGAAAGACATTTCGTTTGATATGCATGTCGGCAGGTTGCGAAAGTGCATTCACGATTGTGAAAAGTGATGACTTCACGTGAGTCACTAGTGATTGGGTCGCTTGACATCGTAATAGCAATCTGGTTATTACCCTTCGAAAGACATTTCGTTTGATATGCATGTCGGCAGGTTGCGAAGTGCAATCCCGATTGTGAAAAGTGATGACTTCACGTGAGTCACTAGTGATAGCGTCAATTGTCATCGTAATAGCGATCATGTATTTACCCCTTGAAAAACATTTCGTTTGATATGCATGTCGGCAGGTTGGGAAAGTGCATTCACGATTGTGAAAAGCGATGACTTCATGTGAGTCACTAGTGATAGCGTCACTTCACATCGTAATGGCGACCAAGTTATTATCCCTTGAAAAACATTTCGTTTGATATGCATGTCGGCACGTTGCGAAGTGCAATCACGATTGTGAAAAGTGATGACTTCATTTGAGTCACTAGTGATAGCGTCACTTGACATCGTAATTGCGACCAAGTTATTACCCTTCGAAAGACATTTCGTTTGATATGCATGTCGGCAGGTTGCGAAAGTGCATTCACGATTGTGAAAAGTGATGACTTCATGTGAGTCACTAGTGATAGCGTCACTTGACATCGTAATGGCGACTAAGTTATTATCCCTTCAAAAACATTTCGTTTGATATGCATGTCGGCAGGTTGCGAAGTGCATTCACGATTGCGAAAAAGTGATTACTTCATGCGAGTCACTAGTGATAGCGTCACTTGACATCGTAATTGCGATCACGCTATTACCCTTCGAAAGACATTTCGTTTGATATGCATGTCGGCAGGTTGCGAAAGTGCATTCACGATTGTGAAAAGTGATGACTTCATGTCAGTCACTAGTGATAGCGTCACTTGACATCGTAATAGCGATCAGGTTATTACCCTTCGAAAGACATTTCGTTTGATATGCATGTCGGCAGGTTGCGAAGTGCAATCACGATTGTAAAAAGTGATGACTTCATGTGAGTCATTAGTGATAGCGTCACTTGACATCGTAATAGCGATCAGGTTATTACCCTTCGAAAGACATTTCGTTTGATGTGCATGTCGGCAGGTTGCGATAGTGGATTTATTGTTGTCAATGGTGGTGACGTCACGTGAGTCACTAGTGAGAAGGTCACTTGACCTATTGCTAGTGATCAGCTTATTACCCCTTGAAAGACATTTCGTTTGATATGCATGTCAGCAGGCTGCGATAGTGCACTCATGGTTGTGAAGAGTGATGACGTCATGTGAGTCACTAGTGATAGCGTCACTTACCATAGTAATATCGATCAGGTTATTACCGCTTCAAATACATTTCATTTGATATGCATGTCGTCAGGTTGCGATAGTGCATTCATGGTTCTGAAGAGTGGTGACGTCACATGAGTCACTTGTGATAGCGTCACTTTGCATTGTGCTAGTGAGTGGATTATTAACCTTTGAAAGACACATCGTTTGATATACATGTCGGGATATTTCGAAAATGTATGCGTAGTTAAGGAGCGTGATGACGTCGAATGAGTCACTAGTGATCACGCCATTTGACTGAGTGGTAGTGGCGCCACTTATTACTCTGAGGAAGACATTTTGTTTCAACTTAATGTCAGGAGGTAAGCGATGTGCATGCGTGAATGAGAAACGGTTTGGTGTAATGTTAGTCACTATAGTGATGATGTGCTTAGTAGCATTTCAGTGAGCTATTATGAGTCACATAGTGATTGCGTCAAGTGGCTAAGAAACGATGAGCACGTTTGCACCTTTGTACATTATGTATTTTGAAGGAAACATATGCCAATACGAAGGAAATCGCACGCCATGATAACAACGAACTCGACCTTTAGCGACACCAAATATTTTGTTTCCGAATATTCGAATATTCGGCTTCGCGTTTCTTGAAACCGGATTAGCGAAATATCCGTTTCTTTCAATCCGGATAACCGGATAACCGGCTTTCAAGACCGGATTCGCTTTGCTCCGGTTAAACCGAATAACCGGTTTTGCGGATATTTGCAAGCACTAGTTAACATGCCTTCTGTGCCGCCGACCGGCGTTGAACTTTACTGCAATAACGAGCGATTATCCATTTTTCTGCAGCGGTGGCGTCGGAAAATGTAAAAGTTGCCCTGAGGATGAGCTTCTCCGCAATGTAGGGCTGCTAGCGGCACTTGGAAAACAGGTGCTCAAATATACATGGTAGTCAAAATTAAGCTTCATGGTTTTCTTAAAATTCAGCACTGGGAGGTGCCTGAACACCACCTTTGGAGATAAGATTTCTATCCGGGGGAACACTAAGTGAGACAATAATTATCGCTGTCAGCTGCCCAATTAAATAAGATTGGATAATGAACTTTTATTGAGTGCAGCAAGCGGGTATCTTTGTATTGAAAAGTTCGAGGCAGTCGCGTTTCCACACAGTTTCACTTGGAAGAAGTCTTCTAGCATGTCTGTGTCCCGAGATATCCCGCTGCAAAGTTTAATTGCGCTTTGCATGATTGCAAGAACGAACACATTTAAGTATTATTTCTTTCCCCTCTTACAATGACCGAATTGTTTGCAATAATACTGTTTTGTTCTGCCAAACGCATTCACCGTATGTACCATTTGTCGCCCTCCATGCTTAAACCACCTGTCCGTAATATTCGATAAATAAATAAACAAACAAATGAATAAATAAATGAATGGGCAGCGTCGATGTGGCTGCAGAGTAGGCTATCCACTATTATAACGATGAAATAAGCATTACATATGTACACCTGTCACTCATCTGCATCCAGCACTGCTCGACCATCTGTGGAATAAGTCGACGACCCCCACTTATGGTATTCACATCACCGCGCCGTAGCGTTCCGACAAAACCGACGTTTCTGCTGAGCTACCCGCCAGTTTAGTCAGCGTTACTGGTAAGCACATTGTGTGCGCACAAATACTCAAAATACACAAAAACGTCGATCGACCTCGTAATGCGTGGCTTAAAGAAAAAAAATAGCAAATCCGGCTTAGGGGGATATTCTATGACTTGTTCGCATGACATCGATTTCCACAATCAGTGGAACGTGACAGAATTGTTTTCGGCCTAATTTTGCATAAGTTCTACGTACTCGTGATATTGACTTCGCGGCATCTCGCGCTTCCAGTCGCCTCTTGATTTACAGGGAACCGGGCGTGACCCGAAGATTTTTGATCGATTTGAGCAATCAAGGAGGAGTGTAATGGCAAAATCGAACACAACGACCACAACGGCAATAGAAATGAAATTGAGTTGCGTTATGCAGGCTTTATATTCTACAATCCATAAAATGTAAAATTTGCAAATGCAACAAATGCCATTCAATTCTGCACACAGATACTAACAGCAAACTATTTCTGCGTTTTTCATGTGTTGCACAGGAAGTCTAATTGGGGCTATATACGGTGGTACTCTTATAACGCACGTATAATTACCGCAATCAAAACAGAAGCCATAACAATGACAAATTAACATTCTCGAGTTAACTCGATGCTTTGGATCAATCAAAGTCGTGTAGGATACGTATGCGCTGTATCTCTGGAGGCCCATGTCTCAAGTCAATGGCACGTAGTCTGTCACGAATGCTGATGCCGCAGCGGAAGTTCTCAGGTGTTGGACACCGTTTGGAGCGCGTTCAGCCAAAGGGACTCTATTGCAGTATTACCAAGCGAAATAGCGCGGAGTTCATATGACACAACAGACGCATGTCCTTGGCGCCCAGCAGAGTACACTATCAGCTTCTGACAAACGTATGATCACACGCACAATGATAATGCATTTCCCGAGAAACAGCCTTCATGATTGCGCAGAAATATTTCCGAGCTTGATATGCACCTTTATCAGGATGACTCAAAATGTAGTGGTCGAGAGAAGGGGAGTGGATGGAAGGACATGTCTCCTTGTTGGACACAACGTATTGCCACTGGTACAAATGATGTACACAAGGAAAGAATATCGGGTACTTGGTACTTTTAACTGGAGCGTAGTAAAAAAAAGTAACTGAAAATGATTGAAACAAAAATGGTTTTCATTATTATTTTTTCCTCTCCATTACTTCCTGGACTTGCAGTTGCATAGACGTTGCGGGGGCGAGGCGCATTGAAGTAGTGGATGTATCGATTTGTTTGTCGCTTTTTGGGAGACACCACTTCATCGCTGTCGGAGTTTCGATGTTGTGCGGGATATACATTCTTCAGCTTGGCCTAGAGTAGAGAAAAACGCCGGCACATTTCTTTGGGACGCTGGCCTCCTCCGGTCGTCGATCCTACAGGGACTCCACTGCCCTACGTCACGCAGTGGGAGTCTGTGAGGGATGGACGACATCCCCCCACGGGTATCAAAACTGGAGCTCCCGGCTGTCATGAGGGAGCCCTAGCGACCAACTATGTCTAGTGAACGTGTCTCGGGCTGCGGCTAGGGCCCGCGGCTTCCTGAAACGAATGCGCCCTGCGCTTTGAGTGAGGGCAACTCGCCTGTCCAGGTGAATGAGGTTATATTACCATCAGTTTTGTATACGCTTATTAGAAGCCCCTTGGCGCCGGATAGATTACTCGGCTGGCGGGACGATGCAGCGGATGCGTTAGAATGTTACGGTGATGCAACTGTGGAAGCCTGATTTTGGGACACTGCAAGGTGTTTGTGTTTGTCGAAATTATTCTGCATGCACCGGCGTTTCACGATTGCGTCAGTTTTGTACTCCTGTGAGTCAACCCACATAACAGACCTCGAGTGACGTGCCCATGATTTCATTAAAGATTATATGAAAATTTACCGACGATCACGATACTCCGCAATGCGAAATTTGAACGCGCCTGTTTAGGTGTATCGATACTGTGGTATATGAGGCAAGCGATGGCGATGAATTTGTGCTTTGGCAGTGCGAACGGCAGAGTCCGCTGGTTGGCGGCGCTTAGTTACTGTTTCAGCGGCGCGAACCCGCGTATTCGGCGTCAGCGCCGCTGAGCCGAACACAGGGGCAGCTGGTTTACCACGAGCGGCAGACGAAACGTTTCGTCGGTCATTGTTCAGAAATAAGTGCCTGAAGTTTTTTTCCATTGTGGTTAAGAGAAGTCTTTGAGAAGAATGACTTGAGTGGACAATGTGTTTTGCGACACATTGCTTTGATGCATGGGCGTCCTTCGTAGCAATTGCCGCAGATAGACCAACGACCATGCACCGCTACTTTACAGCGAAGCGGCCAGGTGCAGCGCTTGTCTGTGCAGCAGCAGCAGCAACAGTATATAGTAGTAGCAGCAGCAGCAGTAGTAGTAGTAGTAGTAGTAGTAGTAGTAGCAGTAGTAGTAGTAGTAGTAGTAGTAGTAGTAGTAGTAGTAGTAGTAGTAGTAGTAGTAGTAGTAGTAGCGTCCACAGAATCTTTACTGGCTGAGCTGGCAGGTCACGTAATCTCGCTTTGACCGATCAGGTGTAAGCGCGCGCACTTCAAATCTAGCGGCGGATTCACGACACCACGTGCTCTCCCTAGGCAATCATATAGACTCGCGCCTATACTCATCGCCGTGCCGAAGACGCAGCGTTATACGAGCTCGCGAAGTGGAGACCAGTAACCAGCGGAGAGCCGTGGATTCCGAGCTGCGAGCTCGCGAAGCTCAGGCAATTCGCCAGCTGAGAGCTGAAGTCTCTGACATCAAGGCATGACATGAGGCATCAAGGCAACGAGATGTTGTCGCAGTTGCTGAGGGCAGCAAGGGGGACCATAGCGCATAGACAGTTTCTCAGTACGGCCATCTTGACGGAGTGGGTGGGCCGTAGATTTTTTTTCTGGTATAGCAGCGGCGGGCGGACTCACCGCACACCTTGCCGATAGTCATGGGAGAACCGTCACGCTACTCTGGCGCCTCCTCTTAGGCGCCGCACCCGACCTCTGCTAATGCGACTCTGTTTTACTTTGGCCGCTACTATCCTCCCCCAGTTTGCTTCTTGCGTTCTGTTTGCTATCACTGTTATTCAATCACTTGCAGTACTCCGCTTTCGCTCTCTTTCATCCGGTGGCAGTCGTTCGCTCGGTTACGTCGACGACGCGAAACGCACGAACGGGCACTAAAGAGCGCTATTCAAACATGAAAACGACTGCAGCTATGGAATAACTTGCGACCTACGTCTCCGTCAAAGAAACCAAGGAAAAACTTGCTGTAGCTTGGAACCAGGTGTTCAAATAACTACATTTTATGGATTTGTCTTTTGTATTTACATAGGGCTATTACATTTCTATAAACCGTTTTTACACGAAAAGAGATTGTGCAGCACATATTCTGCAATGTACCGTCTGATGGCATAAACATAGTCGTGCGCACAGTGGTGGCGGGCGCCCTCTTGATCATCTAAAGGGGCGGTAAGTCTGCCTCATACCTCTACTGAGTAGCTCCTGCCTCGTCGTTGTTTAAAGTGCAAGGTTAAAGCCACATGGGTTTCTGGCTGTAATGGGGGCCGAGGACCCTGCTGTTTCATTCGCAGAACTGTTTTCTTCCCACCATTAGCCCCAGAAAGCCGGGGATCAAAGGTAGGCTGTTTCTCAAGAAGCACGTCATCGCTTCACTTTCAGTTTTGCATCCACTGCAAAGCTGCTTTACTTGAGGACTCGACCAACGGGGGGGGGGGGGGGGAGGATTCCAGTCAAATTTGCCTTCCCCCCTCCCCCTCCCCTTAAAGGAGGACCCTGGCCATGCCTATGAGCATGAAACATTGCTACACATGGTTGTGAAACTCTACCTCCTGCATAAGGCGTGTACGTAAAAGATTGGACATGAGCACCGTGTGTGCAATCAAGCAAGTAACCCATTAAAGGTAATGTCAGATGTCTCAATTCACAGTGCATCTTGAACATGAGGAAATAGCACACCTTATGCACGCTGCACGGGAGTTCTCAATACGAAAATAAGTTTGAGAAAATACTCAATGAGAGTATCTAAATAGGCTGCCTTGGGCATCTGCCCGTGAGAATAATATCTCAAATAAACTATTCAAGTTCGCGGTGATTCATGCGACAATAACGATCCACCTCACACTTCCTTGACCTTCAACAGGGCGAACAGCTGTTCATACGTCACAATCCCGGGATCCGTCAGAATATTTCCAAGGGACGCTACCCTGTATTCCGCGTAGGCGTGCGTTTTTTTGTTCTCAACCTAAATGCTACCGAAAACCTCATCAGCACTAAACACTAAAGCACAATAATTCCTAAAAATATCTATGAGTTGGTAAGTTTTTACATGGCGTTCCAAATGTTTCCAGTTGCCTACCTTGTTCAGAAGCAATATGTCGGGAATTCGGTATCGCTGTGAAGCTTAGCGAAATGGAGCCATAGTAAACTTCAGTTCACATGCTGTTGGTACGTTTGACGACTCACATTTACTCGGAGGAGAACGTGAATTCGCTGAGCACGACATGCGATGTCTTCCAACACACCAGGAGAGACGAAAGAGACGCTGCTTCAGATATCGTGACTTTATGAGCAACGTTTACGCTCAACGGCCTCACTACAGAAATGCTAACGTCGGCGCTTAAACGCACTGACGTCAATGGCGGCCGCGCAGAACGGGCCGCAGCGGTTCGCTTGCATTCTGCATGAGCTAAAAGTGTTCGTGGAAGCCGTATGCGTAAAGGGCGAGAGCTCGCTGTTGCACGCGATGCATTCGCGGCGCGTTTAAGCGGAGAACAAACGCGAAGGAAAAGAAAAGCGGTAGAAAATTTCGCTACGCAAATACCAGGCTCTCTCAGTAGCTTTATACGTTAGGAATACCTTGTCGAAATAACTACGTAAAACGTGCGCGGCTGTCTGTAAAATAACAGGAGTGGTCGTGAGTAGTAATGCAATGGTATGCCTGTGGCGCACGAGCAGTTTGACGCCAGTTTTCGTGAGGTAAGCTCTGGTTAGACGTACTATGGGAGGCACTGTACATCGCTCGCAAAGATGAATTGCACCGAAGGGCTGAATATTAAGCATATTAGTTCGCATTACGTTTCTACGTTGTCGGCTCTTTCGCTAGCGATGCGTCCGGCATCAAGTGTGGCTGGAATCAGCTATTCCCAACAGAGATGGCGAAAATAAGTTTTTTTAGCGAATGCCGTTACAAATGCTTTAAGTAGCTCACTTATGTTAAGAAAGCACACCATCTGAAGAAAGGGCAACACTCACCTTTTAATGACGGACTGGCTATGAAAACTAACCTTCTAATGAATATGTGAGGCCAAGGTTCTCGATAAGAAGCATATCGCTTGTCATAATACTGATTGTTTTGAACTACGCGGACGTGGATCATCGCCCATGTTGAGCACAAAGTAACGCAAACACCAAACAGCCTCCCTGTTGGGCTGCCATTCCTGACTTGCTTATTGAATCCAAATTGCGAAGAACATGCAAAACACTGAGGATTTGTCTTTAACTGTACGTGATGGCGTAGACTTTTGAATAATTTGATTCTACCGGGATGTACAGCTCAACCCGAGTGCTTCTGTCGCCCCCCCCCCCCCCCTTTTAAAAAAAGAGCGATAGGAAGAGAAAAGGCAAACAGCAAAATACCTACTGAAGATGGCCTGCGGTTGCTTAATGGAAGGGATAATTGTTCGTGAATGTTTAAAAGCCACGAAGATACAGCGAATACAGCAAAGCCAACGAAAAGCGAACCACAACAGACATTAGTCATAATACCTGCTCGGATGTTGTCATCACAATGCCGTAAACGCAGGAATAATGAGGCTAAGCAAGGAACATGTATTACACATGTAAAAAAATCTGTGATCTGTGTATTTACACAAGGACGGGATGCAATGAAGAAATTTAAATGTATTGAAGAAACGACCACAGCCTTCGTGCGCACTATGGAATTTGTGCAACACAAGTATCGAACAACGGGCTGTGTAAGTATGCGATCAACAATCGACATCCATCTGCTCAAGTGAAGCCGTGTCTACTTTTCAGTTTACTAACAATCGTTTACGGCGGGGCTGCATCCGTTTGTACACATATTCACATTACCTGCGATGGTGGCCTTGTTTGATATCACGCCCTTCCATTGTGTAATTAAGATTTAAAAATAAAACATTCAGGAATATCAAGCGAAAGTTGCATTCGCTGGCCCGTATACACATGGAAACCCAAACGCCTCTATTCATCCACACTCACATTTTACATAAACTTAGTGTCCCTGGTACTGAGTGAGAGACATAGAAGGGATATAGGGGAGGCGGATGGGAGGGGGGGGGGGTCATCATCGACATCATCATCCTCAGCTTCCTCTTTTACTACATCATTCACATCCCCACGTGTAGGGTAGCAAACTGGATTTAGTCTAGTTAACCTCCATGCCCTTCCCCCACCTCCTCTAAGCAGCGTAACCGACCTCCGGATCGGTTTCCTTCTGCTGGGAGTAATAAAGTTTCAATCATCACCATGATCATCTATTCCTCCTCTTTCTGTTGCTCTAAATATTGCGTTCGCTACTTTCCGATAGCGAATGTGTTAATTGTGACAGAAAAATAGAACGATAAAGCATTAACGAAAGAGATGGAAGCTTCACGTGAAAACAAAGATATACACTTGAAAACGATGGAAATGGGAGTGTCGTAGTGGTCTAACGGGGCTGGTTCATCGAATCAGGTTCACACATGTAGTGCTGGGGCCTTGAAAACAATCAACAGTTATCGCGTCCTGCCTAAATATGATGATATAATACAGTTCTCCTGGACGTATAGTGTTCAGGAAGCACCTACGAAAACGATGCTACAACAAAGTTTGAGAATACCGTTACAACCGTTTTCTTGCCGCTGTAGCCTTGTCTGCCAGCTAGGTTATCACGAACTATAGCCAATTCGTCCATCGGTCCCTCATTTCACGGTATACAGAGCGCTTTATGTCTGATACAACGCTGCCGAAAATACTCAGGCAAGTAGTGCGCATAGAATTTCATAATATAAACTAGAGGGGAATCTGGCGCTGCGATCGTTCAACCACTATGGGAATGATGGGAAGAAAAGGCTTCGAATGGGATTTCGTTAACTAGCGAGCTGTCTACGGGTATTTTTTTTTTTTTTACAGTTTCAGCTACAGTTGCAGACTGCGTAGTGGGTGCGGTGCAAAGCACTCAGGCGCACCGCTTAAGATGCTCAAGACTGCAAGGTCTCTTGGTTTGCTGTGACGTTGCGGCTTTACATGTTGCATTTGATATCTTTAGCAAATATTCGTACATGCACCGCTGCTCATAGATGTAGCGTCCCATGCCAGTGCAGGAAATTGCATAGATTTCACGTTTTTAAGTGCGAAGCATTTCTTAGCGAACTGCAGGCGCTTTGACCGTTTCTATCTACGCATCTATCTATCTAGCCGCCTACGCCTGGGCGCTCTCGTGGGCGTCTCCTTAGCTTGACACATACGGAAATTTGCGTGGGAGGGAATTTCTTTATGACGAACACGATGAACAGGTCATTACATCAATGGAGTGAGATAGTTGTCGCATACATTATGAAACCCTTTCCTTCAGTTACGTGTGGCACATACCCGTATACCACGGCCCATAGAATAGGGGTATGAGCCACAGGTGATTCACAGTTTGTATCAACCCAGAAACCGCGATAACAGACTTTCAAAATGTTTACGCCATCCTGTCATGGACCTAGTGCCGCAGAAAATGCGGGGCAGGCTTCGGCAGCGTTCTCGGTGAGAGAAATATTAGACGGACGGAATGATTGAAAAACGCGGTTAGAGCCGCAATCGAACCCAGACATTTTGCGTGGCAGTCAAGTATTCATCCACAGAGCTACGCCAGTGCTTGAAACTGATTACGAAAAAGACCCTATAATGGCTTCATATTGCGGCAGCGTCAACTGTGGTTGCAGTGTTCGCTATCACCATTTGTAAGAATGTAATAAACATTACATATTAACTCCTATGGCTCGCCAAGCTATAGTGAACCATTCCCTAATCCGGAGGAATACGGCAAAGACCACTTCTTATGATGTGCACATCATCGCACCGTAGCATGCAGTTCATTTCGATAAAACTGACATCTATGCTCTAAGGTGAGCTGTGACTTCACGTCGGACCATGGGCGTCGGTGTGGTCGTCGTGCCTGGTAAAACCACGGTCAATCAAGTGGGTTGGGGGCGAGGGCCTTAGGATGGCCCTCCCGCCAAATAGTTGCTTCCTCATATAGGTAGTTCCCCCAAAATAGGTGCTTTCCTCAGATAGCAAGGTCTTCAGCAAGTGCTCCCCTACCCACCACCCCGAAAAAATTTCCTCGCTGCGGGCCTGCCCATGATATACTCAAAACTACACGAAATGCACAAAGAAGTCGGTCCATCTCGGAACGCTTGAGTGAAAGCAATAAAAAAAAATTGGCGAAGCTTGCACTAAGCCGCGCAAGGCTTGAAACAGCGAAACTTGACGATTCTGAAGACTAATCTGGTTGCTTCTAGCTTGTTTTTAGGCCTTAGGTAGGTGATGCAGGTTGTTTCTAGGTCGTTGCTAGGCTTTTGATAGGTGATGCTAGGTTGTTTCTAGGCTGATTCTCAGCGCAGAGAGGTTCGAGTTAAACCACAGACGGTCACAGTCACGACACGGTTGTCCAAACTCCAGAGACAGAAACTCGCGTTGAAACCAAGCGTTCGCACCTCTCATAGATCTACGGGCACGTCATTGATGGCGTAGGCCTTCCATCGCTTCGGGGTCTTCACGCAGCCGCCGTTGCCTTCACTTCCCAGCCATTTGTTCTTGGGCTAACTGTTGCCTTCTTCATTCTTAATGGACCAGTGGTGAGTAGTGGGGTTTACCCAATTTCTGTGACACATACCCGTTTATGATTATGATAGATTTTCGGTTCGTCGGACAAGGAACGATTTGCTAAACAGCTTCGCTATTAAAGCTTCGGTATAAACCACTACTCACCTACTGCTTCGCATGACATCCACTCCCAGAATGAGTGGGATCCGCCAATTTTTTGGGGGGAGCGCGTCTTGTCAAAACTCGTTCAAATCGGTTGCAAAACGACGGCGAAGCGAACTGAAGCACTGTCACGCTCCTCTGACTCTGTTTTACAACGGAACGAGAGATGCGTTGGGGGCAGAGCACTGGAGGATCGAAAGGTGGGCCAGTTGGTAATTCATTTTCTTCGTTCAGCGAACTGGGAGCGCAGAAAAAGACACAAAGGACGAAGCGAGGAACCACATAAGACGCACAGACGCACCTGGCTCTGCAGCAGATGATGCGTTAAGTGTTTCTCACTCAATACAGCATATTTATTTCCATAAATAGATGACGCGTACTTTCGAGAAAAAAACAAGCGTGCTTGTTTTCAAATGTTGTGAAAAAATAATTCATTATTTGGTGGTGCCAAATCTGGAACACAGTTCCAGAGCAATGCACACCCTGGCGGTTGAATTTGCCATGCTTCGCTTAAGTCACACGGTCACGCGAACTTTCTGCAATAAGTTTCCATACCAAGGAATCAAGCAAGTTTTATTTTAAAATAAGTTCATATCACTTTGTTTTAAGTTCGGTAAACAAGCGTCGCGAATCTCAAGGACGAAATCCATCCGAAGCAAGTGCGAAGCCTGCACTTTCCATCATTCCTATGGTGGTTGAAGCGTCCGTTCACGGAGCCTCACATAGACACTAGCGCCAGATTCCCCTCTTGGTTCTATAGTATGAAACTTATGGTAGCGCGATCGCACTAGCCTCAATTGGCGCGTTTCACATATTGCTGTTCTTTTGTGTCTGCGACATGTTTTTATACGGAATAAGTACCTAACATGTCACAATTAACGATTGTAAACGTAACCTTAAGTACGATGAGGTAAAACTTGTGCTTTAACCTTCGTGCTACCTGTGAGCCAAGAGCGGGCGCAAGTGTTGAGTGTGCTGTCGCTGAAGTCTGTCATTCAGTTCATTCGGTGGTAAACAGACAAATACGTATAGAATGAGTAAAGTCACGCCATGTATAAACTGGTTTACGTGCACCTCATGCGCACTAGGATAGGAAGTAGAGGAGAAGGTGGCCGTCATTATCAAGCGCTAACTCTATGCAGAGCTATCTGCTTTACAATGCAGTTGACGATGGCGGGGTTTGTATGCTAACGGAATTCTCCAGTGTACATTCACACGCCATTTTTTGTACGGTACACAGATTCGTAATAGAAGCTCAGAGTAATTTAACCTCTACGTGCACCTGTAATGTGTGCTTACCGAACGTATGCTTAACTGTATCGGATCCGAAGTGCTGTTCTGGCTCGCGAAGTCGTTGCAGCTGTCGCCGTAGTACTCCAGGTGTGTGCTTCTAGCCGTTTGGTTTCACCTTGCGGCCTGAGAATGGAGGCGCCCGTGTCTTGTCACCGATCGTGCCTCTCAAGATTGTGGCATTTCCGCGCCTGTATCTTATCTGTCACGAGCGCGCGCCGTGTCAAACAGGCACATGCAAGACGTTGTCGCGCCTCTATAAAACGCTCCCTTTGTACCGCTCTTATGAGGTCGCCCTTTCTTGGCCTTCCTCCTATTACGCTATCTCCGTAATCTCCGCGAGCCGTATAAGGGTGACACCGTGTTTTGATGGCGCGCATGCTCTATAATACGGATGCTATGCGTGTGACGTGTGGGCTTCTCACCGTGCGAGTGGCCAAATATGGGGTACTGACCTCGACATAACACGCCATTAAAATATACGATAACATTGCTTTGCTGCTCACTGAGCAATTTTCGCTTGATTGTCGTGGTTATTGATTCTCTGCTCAGAGGAAGACGTGCATGCCGCGCTAGCACGTCCAGTTGTTTATGTACAAGTACCCTAAGATGACGGCTGCGTTGAAATGAATGCAAGACCTATATACTGAGTGGCTTGTGTTCGGTGTTAAGCGCACAACTTATAAGATGGTATGTGATATAAGTTATGCGCTAACACTGAATAGGTCGCACCAACAATGACAGATGCTTGTCCTTGTTCTTTGTTATTCGAGAATCAGTTATTGCACGTGGACGAGATTTAGCTAATGTGAGACACTTCACTAAGATGTCATGACTGTCATGACTGTCAGACTAAGATGTCATGAGACTTCCTTCTCTATTCGCTCCTTCAGATATGGAAACCGAAGGCGCGTCTCTTCTGATTGGTCTGTCTTGTACACAAGCTAAACTGATGCAGTGCATTTCTGCTGCGCTAATCACAATAGAGTTAGCATTATCGCGTACAAGAACGTCATACCACGGAAGAGTTTGTTGTGCTGCAAGCGACAGTAGAACACGTCTTACAAGAGTGACCTCGTAAATTGGGTCAGATTCTGCGACTCGAACGGCACCTTTGAGAGCTTGCGGTGTGCCCGACGCCACAGAAATGACAAACATTTCGTGCGAGAGATTGAAGTTACCACCAAAAGGCCCATCCAAAGGGCCACGACACAATATTTCAGTTGTCATGATTTCATATACCGTGCATTACTGAAAATGATTTCGCTTGCAAGGTGTTTTGGTTCGATTTGCCCATGGAAGAACATGAGTGGTTCCAATGCTGCTGTGAGAACGGACACTGGGAAGCAACTTTAATTTCTGGCTCGTATTATCAGATACTATATTTGGCTATTTACCAGTCTCAGAAAGTGTCACCTCCATGAACTTGATCCTTCTTGAAAGCCACAACTGCCACCGCAAATTTCGAGCTGCAGTGCAACCTCGTTATACCATGGGCGCTGCATCCACGAAGGCACACTCGTTCTGCACCATAACGGCTGACAAACGTGCACTAGATCCCTGCGAGAACGAGGAAAGTATAGATGATATGCTTTTGCTCTCAGTATGACGTCCAGTGCTATCCTCTTCTGTAAGCATGAAACCGGCTGGCTGCAATACCGGTTTAGAAGCCAATATTCTTGTATCATGGGGCTTTGCGTCAACGGTATTGCAAGTGGCCGCTACAGCGCCATAGGTACCGCTATCCATGGAAAAGCGAGCTTATATGTTAAGCAGCCAATTAGGTTCGCACATGTCCGTGAGGTCAAACGATTTTGCGTGTTTGCTTGCGCCACGCAGTTCTGTATTTGTGTGGCTGTTTTGCGAAAAAAGTTGGAGTGGTCCTGGCAAATTTTTGTAGCATAACTTGATATGAGTGTTCTGCGGAAGATAATAGTTGGAGTTGAATATAAGGCGAGTGATTACAGTTTGATGATAAAGTGGAGATAAAAATCCGGCAGCTCCCACGTACTGCTGGAATCACTTTAATGCGAAGCAGTCAACGAGCAGGAGCCTACACTGTGAGAAAAAAAAAAAAAAACACGGTATGTGTGACTCCTTTCGGTCAGTCCTCAGTTGCCGCGTGTATGATGCTCCTTAAAGAGACACGCTAACTCGCTTGTAGGTAACACGGCTCTCCGAAGAGAGTACAACGACGTCCAAAGAGAGCTGACGCATCTCTTTAAAAAGATTCATATACGTGACAAGCTAGAACACTAAAAAAAGAGCCAAATTACTCTTTCTTTCTCAGAGTATATACCGAAATGTTTTGCTTGGAACCAAGCGTTACCATGTGTATAGACGGCTTTATGCAAATTGAGTAGGGCGCATATCGGGGGCAGGGGCGTAGGCAGTAATGTTTTTCGGGGGGGGGGGCACTTCCTTTATTTGAAGGGGGCCGGACAGGCAGATGTGGTCAAGTGTCACTTTTGGGCACTGTATGCCATAGCAAAAAAAATTGGGGGGGGGGGGCAGGGGCCCTGTGTCTCCCCCCCCCCCCCCCCCCGGCTAGGCCACTGATCGGGGGCTTGCCACGCACGACTACTGCACTGGCGTCTAAAGGGAAGCTCATAGTCCGAGATAACGCCGGCACTCACGTCAGAGCGTAAACATCACAACAAGAAACTTTTCTGCGTCCAGTTTTCTTCGAGCTACGTCTCGACAGGAAGCTATGCCAGGTTCCGGCGCACCATTTTACTTCAGTGCATAAATGCCAGTTTTATAGCAACGAAGTGCACGCTACGGTGCGGTGTGCATAACACAAATAACAGTCGTCGACGTATTCGAGGAACGCTTGACTACAGCTTGCGGAGTCGTATGTGCACATATGTAATGTTTATTACATTGCTATAAAAGCCGATAGCAAACACTGCAACCACAAGTGACATTGCCCCGACACGGCGTCTGTATAGGGTCTTTTCCTGGAGCAGTCTAAGCACTGGCATTGGTCTGTGGTAGAATACTTTACTGCCATGCGGAATGCCTGGGTTCGACTACGGCTCGAGCAGTGGTTTTTATTATTTGCTTTCAGCGGGATTTTTCGTACACTGACGCTGACGACGGCGCCGCATCTTCAGCTACACGGACCCCTTCACGCTATTGCGTTGACATTTCCACAATCTGAGTTGGCATGGACTGTGAATCAGCTGTGGTGCATACATACATGCCATGGTCCGCGGTATGCTGCTATGTGCAACATGTGACTGGTGAAGAGAGTTTCATGACATACGCGACAGGGAAGTCGCGTTAATCAAGTCATGACCCGCGGATCGCGTTCATCAGGCACTCATTTTCTCCTATGCCAATTTTGGTACCTACTATGTTAAGGAGACGACCGCGGGAGCGCCAAGATGTATAGATAGCAACGGTCAAAGGGCCTTTTGATTCTCTGAGGAATGCTTCGAATTTGATAGTTCGGGCAAAAACGGCCCGGTATTCACGAAAGCACCTGACAATCGAATTGTTGGTAAGAGACATTCAGCTAATGTCGATACTGAACACATAGTAATATTCAGCACCGGGATCGGCTCACTTCGTTGTCGAGCCGATTAGTCAGGCGCAAAGCTCACGAAATAAAAGCGTGGTGAGCTTAGCTTAACGAACATTTGTTTTCACGCGTGTCTAACGTTTTTAATAGCAGAGCAAAAACACTTAAACGAGTGCTGACGGAAAATTTGCGAACCTCTGTTTCTTGCTCTTAATCAGTGGCCACTGACTCGTTAATAGCGGCAAAGAAACTCATTTGCCCCAGCGTGAGACGAATGGTTCATTATATGCTCGTAGTTTTCGACCAGAGGCAGTTTCGATTTACACTCGGGGCCCCCATGACGTACTCGGCATACTCATGTACAAATACTGCCAGGTGACCGCTAATACCAGTGACGTCACTGGCCACCTTCTGCCATGTGTTAGCGCTGCGGTTTCGTCTGCTGCGTTGAGCGCTGCGAGTGCTTGTTTCCTCAAACGTCAAACTACGTTGCTTATCTAGTGCGGCGATTGACGAAGGAACCTGGAATAGTAATTATCAGTCAGAAAAGCTCTTTGACTTCGCAAATCTCGCCGGTGGCTGCGATTATGTTCTATCGTCGTCGTTCAATTTCCGTGAGACTTGGAGCAACCGCAGTATTAGGCGTGCTGAAACATTTTCGCGCCGATCTTTTGTAAAGTAGCCGGTTCAGAAATGACGAAGGAAGCAGTGAAATCAGAACACTGGCGCTCTGTAACACTGTGTATGAGTAATATATATGTGACGTGATGTAAGCTTTACTGACTCGTAATTAGATAGAGCAGCACTGCGTTCTAAAGGCATACCAATCCTACGTACGTACGTCGGAGCGCCGAAGCGGTTATATATCTGTCCCCTACGCAGTAAGATCCCGGCAATAGAGAGCGTTAGTTTGTCTGTGTACTTCCCATGGAGGAAGGAATACTAAGGAGAGGCCCTGACGTCACATTCGTGAAGCCTCCACATCGCAAACACCCGCATCGCCTCCTAGCGAAAGCGCAGCGAAACATTACGCGATTTCCGTCGCGACGTTTGCAAGCGCATGCGCGCATCGCGAAACTTTGCAGCGTTTTGTTTGTTTGTTGCCGTGCAAGCGGTGTAGCCGATTCACTCTTGTTGCTCTTTGTGTGTGTTCTTTAGGAAAGCTTCGCAATGCCCAGTTGTTGCGTATACCCTGTGCAAATCGCGTGCACTGCGGACGGTACCGGGTGTCACTTTTCATGTGTACGTATACGTTCGCTTCATTATTGAAGGCATGGTATTTGCGTGCGAAGCTCTCGGATGTGCGCTCTGTTGCTTGTTACTCATTCTGTCAACTCGGAACACACGTGAAATTTTGTTTTTGGCGTCTGACACGCCGTACATACCATGCGCTGAAGGCATCGTACGTTTTAGAGGCTGTGTCGTTCAAACGAAATGGCAATAAACTTTTGTTGCTGTTATCGGACTACATAATGCATGTATTGTGCGGTGTGCGCTCGCTGCGTGCTTGTGTTGTGTGCACACTAGAATTACAAACTTTACATGCACGGTCGCGTATACAATACAGCGGCGTCCTCTTTTCGACGTGAAGTTAGTTCAACTAGGTTGGCGTTGCGCCGAATAGCTACTACGCTTACTCCATATGCACGAACAAAGAACCGCTAATCGGGCAATAGATCTGGAAATCGGGCTACGAGAAAGGAAAAGAAAGGCCTTAAGCCCAGCAGAACGCGTAAGACACTGCTAGGTGAGTTCGAATACGATAAGGCAGGGGCTGAATGTTTTTGAATACGGCACGTACTGGTACTTTCTGTACTGTTGCACAAAAACACTCCGCGAAGAATTGCAGCACGCAGCGCTCGGGCCTGCCACGCACGAACCAACGTTACTAGAACACACTCAGTTTCAGAGCTCCGTATCTCCGCCAGCGGAGGAGGGTGGTCCGAACGGCGGTCGCGAGAACTAGCGGCGCTGCAGTTCCGTCTTGCGCCACTATCGGCGCGTCGTCTGCTGCCACGCCATAACGCTGTGGTCCGCCGCGCAGTTGCTCGCGGCAACTTTCTTATTGTACTAGTTAGGTGGATATGCATAATGTCGTCTGTATGCATTGTCCCGCGTGCGTTGTTCATTGATTGGCTAAGAATTGATGTTCGGTCTATACTGACACGCCCACTTGTTTTATTTTGATGTATTCGGGTTTGACCAGCGAGGAGGGTTATCAACGCTCGACGCTGTCCGAGAAAGCAGTGTTCGAGAAGCTTCGCGATTGTAATAGATCGTTTTGGAAAGATTACGCGCTGCACGAGAATGTTCCAGCTTTGCCGAGAGATAACGCCGCTACCAGCGATATCGCTGGAAAGTTCGATAGCGCCTGTATAAAAGCCGACGCGCTTGACCGCTTGTCAGTTGATCGACGGTCGACGCTCTGTTCGCCGCTATCGGTGTATTGCTGTAGTTTGACTTTCTGTTTCCCGGCCACAAGTTCGGCCAAATAAAGATTCATCTCGGACCTGCTGACTGCTGCCTTCGTCGACGTCACGACCCTATGACAATATTTGAGCTGTCTACATTGCGCTTAACTTCCAAGCATAGGAGTTTCTAAGCGAATGAGGGTTTTCAGAGTAATTTTTATAACTACCACCACAATTTTAGCCGCTGCCGTCTTATCTAGACCAAGAACAACCCAACACGTTTGTAAAAGCCTTTATAGTGCACAAAGAAGCGTACTTACTCGAGATACAAAAAACGTTCTAGAAAAACAGTACTCGAGTTTCTACAATTTATTGAAAAAAAACTTTCTCGAAAAACATCACCAATGCCTTGCAATGCTTACAAGACACGTTTTCGCGACGGTTAAAGGGATACTGACCCAAAATCGGAAAATTTTATGAGAACTCGGTAAATGAAATCTCAGTGTGCTATTACATCGAATAGAAGTCGTCTCTGAGCAGTTATTTCAGCGGATAGTTGTATTTTCGGTGTCTCATCTTTCTACGTCGCATCCTTCTACGGTGCCTGAAACAATTCGAACAGATCGGCCGTGATGTGAGGACCGAGCAATTATTCGCGCGTACTCTGTCGCTAGAAGAGTCGTCAGTATTCAACTTCAGTTTTTCAACTTCACCGAGCAGATGGTCCATGCCCGCAGCACTTTACACTGTACGACAGCCGTTTGCGTTTCGTGCTGTAGCCGTTCACTACGCAGTTAAACTGCTCGTGAAATACAATTATCTTTTGCACAAGTAAGTCTCCGTTCCCGAAGCAAAGTGTGGGATTGGGCTAGTTGGTATTCCATTATTAAACTGCTCAGCGCAAAAAAAATCGACACGGTACACATAGAAAAGACGAGGACCAGCGCTGGTCCTCGTCGTTTCTATGTGTACCGTGTCAAATTTTTGCGCTGAGCAGCCCGTTCCCAAGCCGGCGAGTGTAAAATATTCCGCACATCTTGTTCAATACCTTGTCGTAAAATCTCTCGAAAATTTTTCCGCCGAGCAGCCCGTTCCCGAGTTGGCCAGTGTAAAATATTCCGCATATCTTGTTCAATACCTTGTCGTAAAATCTCTCGAAAATCCACTGCTTTGAAGGCATAGCGACAGCTGACAACTGATCGAATGTTAGTGTGATGCAACTCAGTCTTGGTAGCGTATATAGGTAATCGCCTGCCTTTCGTTTTGCTGTTCTATTTCTGGCGGCTCCTCCAAATTGGGCACTGGGCTTTCGCGGGACGCCGTGCGTTTTGGGGGGGGGGGGGGGGTGTTGCGCCTAAACACCGAACATTTTGGCTTTGACATGTGGGGTGGAAGTGCTGGGAACTAGAGTCACTGTATATGCTACCTTTAGGTAGCAGAGTTGCGCATAGGTCCGGCTAGCAACCACAGCTGTGCGGTGAAGTCGCTCTTCGTTTTTGCAGGCGACATGCCTACTGTGTCGCCGATTAACCTGTCTGGCGTGTCGAACACCGGCGATAAACATTGGCTGTCGATGGCCAGTGTTAATTCAGTTCGCTGCAGCGGCGGCGTCGAGAAATAAAAAAATTGGCCCAAGTGGCAGCTTCTCCGCAATGCATGGTTGCTAGCGGCGTTGGAAGACAGATGCGCAACTCTGCTACCTAAAGGTAGCATATGCAGTAACTCTACTGGGAACAAGCGCGGCACGGCACGGGGCGCAAGTTCCCACTTTCCACGTGGGATCAAAACTTCTTGTCCCGCAACGACACGATGATAGTGCTTTACAATGTCGTCACTCTCAAAATGAACGTCACAGACCTTGCATTTCGCAGTAAGCTTTCTATCTTTGCGATGCAAAGCTTGAATGGCGTATGGCAGGGGCGTAGCCAGAAATTTTTTTCGGGGGGGGGGGGGGGGGGTTCAACCATACATTATGTATGTTCGTGCGTGCGTTTGTATGTGTGCGTGTCTATATACTTAAGCAAAATTGAAAAATTTCGGGGGGGGGGGGGGGTTTGAACCTACCCAACCCCCCCCTTGGCTACGCCCCTGGCGTATGGTCTTTTGGAGGTGCGGAGAAGTGTCGTGAAGCGGAGTCGTCGTTGCGGCAGCCGCTCTTGGAGCCCGGCGCAAATCAAGTTGGCATACCGCACTGTGAATCTGTTCGCCCTCGTTACGCTTCGTACGTCATGCACGTGTCTTCGTACAAGACGCTAAGCGTGGTAAAGAACAGTCGCAAAAATGACGAGCTAACAAAGCGCAGACGACGCTGTAACCCACGTGCGCTCGTACATCGGCGGCGCCGATCACAACAAGCGCCAGCCGCGGGAGCTAGACGTGACTGCAGCGCCACTAGTTCTCACGACCGCCACGCGGACCGCCTCTCCGGCGGAGCTTTTAAACTGAGTTTGTTCTAGTAACGTTGGCACGAACAGCCTGGTAAACGTCTGCTTGCAACATTTTACTGCGTGCGAACCGCACAATACGCGTAAGTTTACGCCGGGACTACAGATTCGAGCAGAAGCGAACCACCGCGGAGAGCACGCCGCGGGGCGTCTGCTGTTTTGTTTGCCCCATACCGGTTTGTTTGCCCCATAAATCTGACGTCACTTCCGCCACACTTTTCGCAATGCATTGGGATACGATAGGGCCTCTCCTTAGTTTTTCCTTCCTCCATGGTACTTCCTAACGCTTGCGGATACCCGGTTACCGGAGCCGTGGACGGTAGCAGCAGCAGCAGTAGCAGCAGCGAAGCCGGTAGCGACATCTTGTGGCGTTTTGTCCAACTACAATGTAATTTTCTTTCTCAGTCGCATCACTGTTCTTGTCGAGAAAAATAATAAGAATACTGTGAGTTGAGAATTATCTCACTGCCAATTATCTACACAGAGTGAGTAAGCGGATAAGTCGATGCAATGTTGTGTTTTTGGGTCTCTGGTTAGGCTCTGGATAATCAAGTGTCCCTTCCAGCATTGTCCATCTGGTACACGTCTCCGGTATCCCGGCCAGAACCCGTGACGTACATTTTTACAAGGGGTTCCCGCATGATCACTTCATCGCTTTTTGCTTCAATTTCCGATATGGCACATTCACGAAATTCAAGACTCAATTAAAATGCCTTTTAGACTGTATGTGTGACGGATATTGTACAAATGGAACCTCAGTCGCCATCATTGCGATGTAACAGTCAAATTGTGTTAGAACTGTTTCGTCACTATACTCCTTTAAAATAAAGACCAGAGTCGACGACAGTTGGCACGGATCTCTTATACAGAGGGGAAATGCGAGTTCGCCGCACTTTTGTGTATGGAGCTTGCACTGAATTTTTATGTTGTTACCGAGTATACAGTTAGGGCCAACGGTAAAACGGGGCTTTCGTGCCGCAGCCTGTTATCTTTATTGCCGGTTTTGCAGCGGAAAGTGAAAGCACGCAGTTTCTGCAAGTATTTATTGTCTAACAATGTTAGTCGTTCGTTCGTTCTGGATTGCTTTAGTGCCAGGTAGTCTCAAACGACTGAGGCAGGGGCGGAATAATGTTGCAACGGCGGTGTAGGAACGCACTGTCTGGCAGCGTATAGTCATACTTGCACACTGTGGGAAAATCCAGCGGCTGAAAGCATGGACATAAATCTTACACCTTTGTCCTGCAACCGGAAACGTGCCTCTGTTTTTCGCGAGCTGACAAGATGTTTACTTCGCAGTAGACCATTTCGCCTTCATCCGAGGCCACTTGCTGATACGGCACGAAGGCAGTGACATTGACTTTCGCATGTTTTCGAGCATATGCACCCACACGTACATACATGCGCGTGTATTGTATAGCTTTATGCCAACATTGCGAACGGCTTTTCCTGTGATGACTCACTACTACAAAGACACAGAATGAAAACTATGTGCTCCTACAAGGCTGCGTGAAACAGTCCACCGGTACTTTTAGGCACAAGGAGGTAAATATGACACTAGCCATGAAAAAAAAATAAGGAGTATGAAGTACGAAGGTAGTGAAATGTTGTAATCCGTCTATGCCAGAACCTACAACTAGTAGGATTTTTTTGAAAGCGGAAACTGTCCATGAAAGCATGAAGACGTCCATATTATTATTCTAGAACTTCAACAACATTCTTCCTTTATAACTCGTTCTAATGTAGTTTTATAGCTACATTAGAATGAATTACAACATTACGTTTTCATAAAAAACACACGGCATCGGTCTGCAAAATGAAACGGTGAAATAACGCGGGCTGTCTTGCTTTCGTGATCTGTAGGAAGTTGGGGAGAGGGAGGTTTTAGTGGAGCACTCACATTATCCAAGGCAGGTTTTTGGTGTGAAAGTGTAAACTGCCTTCCGCATTCGTATAAGACGCGCGGTACGCTGTATTTTCGCGCCCCTTGCGAAGTTCCAACCTGGGTAGTGCCGGCGGACGTTGGCTCGTTCGCACTAATGCATGACTTACACGGCGAAGTACCACAAAAAACACCGTAAGGAAAGAACACATGCAGATCTGAACCACGATTAGGGAAGAGAGAGAGATGAGGGAAAGCGGGGTCGTAAACTAATTTGAATCCTGGTTAATACAGTAAGGGTATACCAAGTGGAGTCACAATTAAGCATTAGTTGTATGAAACGTGAATTAAGCTCAATCAAAGGAAAGGTAATTCAGGTAAATCCATGTAGATTGAGTATGGAGGTACATGAAGTGTGAATTAACAAAGAATCAAGTGTTAAATCGAATCAAACGGCAGTACACTTTAAAATGAAGTAACGGAGAATTAAATGTTCAAGTGAATGAAAGGTGATTCAAATTTTAATAAAGGTGATTGAAATGTTTCAGCGTAGAAGTTGATGTAAATGACGGCGACCGAATTTCAGCATGTAGAGCCAGTGGTGATGTCTGGGTGGCAATGCAATCGAGTCAGGACGTCCAAGTGAATTGATGAGTGTCTGGTGAGGGCACAGGCGTGTACTGTCCTTTGTGCTATAGCTATAGGAACTGTGTATTGTTCTGGGAGTCTCTTCGTATAGAGAGCTAGCTATGATGGTCGTTTGGGGTTCCTCAATATGTCAGCAGATGGCGAACACGTTCGTGTACGGTAAGTATAATTGTGTGTGCGACGAAGAAGTCAACGTTACAGCACGAGGAAAACGATCATGCATGTTATTCCGCTCTGGCGGAGAAATGTCACAGACTGATTCTTTTGCAAGCTGTGCTGATATCGAAAGTGGTAAAGTGTTACATAACGCGTCAAAGCGCCAATAACCATGAGCTGCAATGTGGAGGCTATCCGCAAGAAGCGGGCGTATGTGGTCCTAGACTCAACACAGTTTGACAACCAAAAAGGGGCTGGAGTCAGTGGCGATGTCGCTGGGGCGTTTTATGTCCCCATGACTTTCTATCAATTACTGCGACAATCGCATCCTCCTTATATTATCAATTAACGCTCTCTCTTAATCTCTCTTAAAGCTTCCTGTACGTTTACCTGATATTCGCGGTATACACGAGGTCAACGTAAAGCGTATCGACTGAAAGTACGCATAATTTTGATGATTAGCAAGTTTCTTTACAGCAGAAATTTTGGGGAAAACAAAAGGGAATGTCGATAACGAATGCAAAGCTACCATCAAGAGTAGCAGATAAAGCTAAAGGAGACGAGTTGCGAGCCCACTTCTCGTTTAAAGAAAAAATCTGTTTCGCCGCAAGGGCGAAGCAATAAATGCGATAGCCGCGAATTGGAAAGCTGTATGAAGTAAGGGTAGCAGCTTACTCTTTTGTATTCATCTCGCGTAACTCTAGAAAGTGCTGGTTTAAGCGAATACGGCCGCCCGAGGGAGAGAAGCGGTTTTCGTGCTGTCTGTCGTCTCAACGCGAAGTAAGCGGTGGGAGTACAGCATGTATGGTAGCCGTCCACTGATGCCGGTACAGAGAGCGCGCAATCGCCAGCGCTCGCTACCGCGCCCTTACCATCATAGTTCGCAGATGCTGCTTGAGTGACGCAGCCCCCCCCCCCTTTACCCCCGCCCCCACTGGCGCCCCTGCACGCTCCTTAGCCCGACGAAAGACGTGCGGCTCGTTTCCTCCCTGCTTGAGGAAACTGCAGGCCTCGCAATCAGGGCTATGTTATCGCATGCGCCCTTCGTGTGACGGATACGGCCGGAGCCCCGTTCATCCCCAGCGTTCGCGGGATTTTACTAACGCGAGAACATACGATGCGCGGGGCGATGTCATCGATTTAGATTTTATGCGGAACATGACGGCGCCGCCGATGGCCAAAAGAAGAGTGCACCCCGTGCCTTGGTCTCTTCGGTGTACGTGTGGCATGCGCGCTGTACTATTTCGCAGTGTAAAGCTACATTTCTTCATCTGTCGTTGGGCACAACTCAACAAAAAGCGCTAGGTCTGTGCGGAAAGCGCAGCACAGTCACATCCAGAGTTGACAGTTCCGCTTATAATAAGCGGACCTTGGCTTCTTTTTTCGCCGAGTCGCTTGTCGCGTTTCTTCGGCTTACTTGCATTTTTCCGGCAAATATAGTTATTTAGTGATCACCATGTTCATCAATAGCGTGTTTTTCGTTCACTAATAGCGCGTTTGTCGATGACTTGATGTAGTTGAGTGCTGAAGTCGAACATACGTTTGGGGAATAAACAAGTGAAGTATGCACTGGCAACCTTGCATTCAACCAAATGGAGACTACCTTGGGGGAATGTTGAAAGAAAATATGTACTTTCCTTCAAAATTGCGCATGTTCTCGCTGTACAAAACAATTGAAGTGATTTTTTCAACTGCCCTTCGTATTTCAGTGATATTTTTTATTATAGTTAGACATTTTCGAGAATGGGAAAATTTATTAGATCTCCGCTTCTTTTGTGTTTCTCTTGTGATGATTATTTGCTTGTTGGCTCGGCGGCATCTGGTAACTCCGGTCACAGCGTAAGTCAGAGAAGCGGCCTACATAGAGCCAGCTGTAATCTCTCTTGGCGTAGCTATCCAAGTACACTTGCGAGGTACCCACTACGCAATCAATGAACCCATTTGACGGAGTAGCGAAGCACTTACTACAGATTTCTAAGGCAATATGCGCACCTCTGTTGCTGCACACGTTGTTGTTGTTACGTTGGATGACGATGAGGATGACGGTGAATGGGCGGGAAGCGTTAAATGACCCACTCGCTACGCAATTCACTCGGTGTGAGGCCTGCTGCGATTCTACTCTTCTGGCACACACTGTTGCGCGTTTCCTCGCCATAAGTGACGCCTGTATGGAATATTTTTCAAAACATAAAGCAAGAATCAAGCTCTGGCGTGGCCATGTGGTAGAGCAGTCGGTTGTCACGTAGAAAGCCTTGGTTCGAATCCGCCTTGAACCATGCCGTCTTTTCTCAATTAGCGCGATAAATGCGACGGACAATGGCGGCGGATAACTACACTGGCATAGTCGGCTGTTTTTGTGAGCTCATAACAGCTTATGCTGTAAAACGGTCAGCGGTGAAGGAGGAAGGGCTTTCCCTTTGAGAACGTGAACTTTGTGGTCTCCACTAGGTGTTGCTTTCGTCTGCACTCCGGGTCATAGTTCCAATCGCGAAAATGCGGCAATGGGAACTATTAAACCGAGTGGGGACGGTGAGCAGTCACCGAACGAAGCAGCCTCTTTTTCCTCTTCTGTAGGTCGTCTAATAGACAAAGACGTAAGGTGCTCACGGATTTAAAAGCGACCATTTAAGGCAAAGCAATGTACGTACTTTATTTTTCACTGTCTTCACTATTTTCACTGTCTTCAGGAGCACTTGTATGTCTGGCAAAGTATGGCTTGTTTATGAATATGTTTCACCATTACAATTTGTCCGTTTGTGACCTGTTTTTGTTAAAAAAGACTGTGGTCACGAAAAATACGGCTTATAAATGCGTAAAATGCAAAGCTCGTCAACCTTTGGTGTCAAGAACGTTGGACGCTTGCGTTGTAAACTTCCATCTTTCGATCAGTGGGACGTCCACAGGTGCTCTGACATTACAGCCGCGCAAAGGTGGTCTTAGCTTACTTAAAAATCTATGATATTTTCGTTAGTTTGAACTTCAGTTATTTCAATTACGTCTTAGTACAGTGAATGCTTTCATCAGTCATGCAGTAAGCATTACTACTTCACATTACGGTTGTTTCTTTTGCTCTTATTAGAAATTTATCATATGAGTGTCTGTAAGGAGGGTGCGGGCCCGTTCAGTTTGCTATTTATTTACGTGGCTGCTCGGTCGAAAATTGCGAAATAATCCGCTGAAATATTATGTTAGAGTCTCCTTTGCAAAAATGGCGCAAACAGTGCGCAAACAGCATTTCGTTCAAAAATTAGGGAGGTCGCGAATCTAGATTGTGACAACGATAATCCTTCTTAAAAATGAACATTAGCGACATTGGGTGAATAAAAATTGCCAAGGGAGAAATTTCACGACAAAGATATAAGGTTTTATCTATAGGTCGCTCAAATGTTCAACGACTGATGCACAGTATCTAGGTATAATGTGCGAGTTATATCTTTGGCTGATTGTAAACTGCCAGCACTGTCCCAACGTACAGCCGTTAAACTTGCCGTCCTAATCAGCTAATGGCCGCAGGAACAGCGAAACTGCGCTAATTTCTTCTCTATGAGTTCGCGAGGCAGACTGAGCGATGTCGTGATCTGCTTACGCCACTTTTTACGCGGTGCTCAGTCGCACGTGGAGATATCGTTTGCTGCCTATTTAACGACGTCAAACCACCGTCTTCGGGTGTTCCGCACAAAACGGTTCTGATAACGTCTCCTGAGCTGCATAGTCTTAGGCTAGAGCGCACGTGCCCCTCGCTTCACGAGGAGGAGCACAAGGAAAGACGGCCGGCGGTGACAAAGTGGACACGCGCATGCGTGGTGCTGTTTGTCCATCACTTGCTGTCTTGCACCCGGCCTAATAGTTCAGCCGCGACGGTGTTCAGTTGCTCAGTTTGAGGATTCCTGGCTACAGTGGCCGAATTTTGATGAGAGCGAAATGTAAACACAACCGTCTGGTTTTGGACCACGTTAAGGAACTCCTGGTGGTCATAACTATAGTCAAGAAAAAAAAAACTTATGAAATACTTTTCTGCTGGTTAGCTGATTCATTTTCAACTTTGTAAAATGTAGTGCATGACAGAATCACACCAAAGAAGGTGCAGAAAAAAGACGGTGATGGTAGGATGTCCTATCGTCTCCTACTTTTTTCTGCACCTTTATTGCAAAGTTTAACTTAAAGGGACTGTCTACCGTCCTTCATCGCTTTTTTGTTTTGTACCGCAATAGAAAGCGTACCGTCCAAACTTGCAGCGGTTTCTCTGGAAAGTGAGTAGAAATTTTTAAAGCAGAATTTTTCGATCTGCATTTGGTCTTCTTCCATTCGCGTGAAACATGCCCACAACACTGGTTGGTGGACGCGATGACGACTGTAGTGCCGGTAAAAATAAAAACCGATAGTACATGTGATTTCTGTAGGATTACTTTATTTTTGCTGAACACTAATGTAATGAATGTGACACTCGTTTTGAGCTCACTAGCGGTTAAATGAAGTGTTATTATGCAATTACAGAGCACTTGTTTTGCTGTAATCGCAGTCTATGCGTTTATTTTAACACTGCTGCCGTAATCCAAGCCAAGTTGATTCATCAAAAAGAGACAATAAGTGTACGCCTTCACAGCGCAGCACACGTGAGACATCCTAACAACACAGCGGCATAGTGTGACCAGCGCGGAGGGCCGCATGGCATAGGGCATGAGTTGAAGCAGACGAAATCGAAGACGGCGCCGCCAGCTGCGCCACCAGGCGCCTTTTTGGATGCGTGAGAGAAAAAAAACAAAAACAAAAATTACTATTTGAAGCAACCAAAAGCTGCCTCAAGTGCGTAGAATACAATTTGAAGTTATACATGTTTGTTTTTAAGCAAAATGCGTCTACCTGTGAGGATTTCTTGTCCTACCAGTAGATTGACCACATCGCTGTTGGGTGACGCTAGCGATCATTCTTTCACAATTTTCAACATCAAGTTAAAAATATAATTCCTTCTTTATGGGGCAAAAGTATGTTCGTTGCCGCCGCTGTGACGAACGATCTTCCGATTTTCATCACAATCAGAAAATTTTTCCGAGCGCTAGACAGTCCCTTCAAGAACACAGCGCTATGCTGCCGCCCGCAATTTGGGTGGGATGTGTCTTTCAAAGACAGCAATATCTATGATATGTGAACCGCCGTAACCATCTCTTTCGTTAAGGACACGCAATTGTGGCCACGCTACTGCTGGTTGTTGAGTATTTTATCAGTTGCGCATAATTATATTAAACGCTAACGTCACACTTTGTCAGCTCAGGTACCGAGCACCTCCTTAGAAGTCAGAACGAGCATTACGGTACACGGCACTATCTCATTTGCAAACTGCGCTGCTCAGCATTTGCTGTTGATCTTCACGTTTACTTCTTCTCCTTATAACCGCTTGAATACTTGTAAGCAACTAACAAAATGCTCTACAGAAATTGTGCTTCCTCTCCTGATGGCTTGTCGGTCTGTTTTGTCCGCTTTTATTGGGTAGAGCTAAAGGAGATATGTAATATTTAGATGCAGGTTTGGGTGTAGCGCTGCGTACGAAAATGGTAAGAAAGAAGATGACAGGAAAGAGGGGCTGCATTGGAGCCTGCATTGACACCCCTGTTCAGTAATATTTAGAATCTAAGGGATTCACACAGTTCCTGTACTTATCGAAAAGTCAATGTCTGCTTGACTGCGTATATGTCCACAAAATTAAGTGCATTTTCGTAGTCTATAAAAGCCGTACGAAGAACTTCATCGTAATGTGCAGACTTTTCAAAAACATAATTAGTAATATCTACGTACTTAGCTAGATATAATATCTACGTAATTAAATACCGCTTTACTGACGTAAGTCTGATCTCTGGGGTTTACTGAAATCAATTGTGGCCATGAATTTATCGAAAATTAGCGCACAAACATTTCATTCAAGCTAAAGGTAACCTGAAAAATAGGCCAAATGATATTTCAGTTCTTCAACGTGTGCCTTCTGGTAGATCAGTACAAAATTAGCGTTGTTTGCTCTGGTAGATCTGAAGTCCCGAAGAATCCTCATACAAATTTCAACAAGTTACGCAGCAAGTTTATCATATAATGTTGGAAAGATATATAAAAAACCTTGGGAATCCATGAAAGCCAACAAAAATACTGGCTTATAAAGTATCACTGGGCGCACGCACGCACGCACGCACGCACACGCACACGCAAACACACACACACACACACACACACACACACACACGCACGCACACGCACGCACACGCACACACACACACACACACACCCACATGCGGAACGCAGCGCAGAACTATACAAAAGCATATATACAGTGTAAATAATAACATCTGGGGCTTAACGCTCCAAAACCACGATGTGGTTATGAGAGACGCCGTAGTGGACGGCTCCGGAAGTTCCGACCACCTTTGGTTCTTTAACGTGCACCTAAATCTAAATACACGCGGCTCAAACATTTTCTCCTCCATCGAAAATGCAGCCACCGCGGCCTGGATTCCATTCCGCGACCTTCGGGTCAGCAGTCGAGCGCCATAACCACTAGACCACCGTAGCGGGGCATACAGTGTAAAGAAGCAGCAGGAAATGATAGCAAAAAGAAGGTAGAAGCATTGCAAGGATGGCCCGGGCTTGTTGGTTATTAGATGTGAAGCGTCTTATAGCGGAGTTCAATCCGGTGGTGGTGGTGGTGGTGTGCGGCGTGACCACCCTTACTGCGCATGCGCAAACCTTCTCCACTTCCCCTCTCCACTCCCTCTCTCCCGTTTCCGTCTCCACATCACCTCTCCCCTTCCCTTTCCCCCTTCCATTCTCCCTCTCATTTCCCTTTCCCATCCCCCTCTCCACTACCCCTATCCACTCATCCTCTCCCCTCCCATCCCTCCTCCCCTTTACCCCTTTCCCCATCTGCCCCTTCCCCCTCTCCCCTTTCCTTCTCCCCTTTCCCCCTCACCACTCCACCTCGGAAACGCGGGCTCTACATGCCGAAACACTGCTTCGCATCTCCTCATGGTCCCCTTTAGCGGGAGATGGTGTGTTCATGGGCAAGCCCAACTACAGCACGAAATCTTCTGTGCTCGCTTTCCACAATGCATATGGGTTTAACGGTGCTAAAAAGCCCTTTTTATCCTCGCCGCCTACACAAAGAAGAAACCACGCTCAACAAAGAATATGTGATCGTAGTTTATATCTTTGCTATTATTTTCTTGGTGTAACACATTACTTCTGGGGCAAAGTCTGCGGTCAGTATTACCAATTACTCTGTCAAGATTAACCACATATATGTTTGCGGGCCTGTAAATCCAGTTGAGCAACACTCTGATTACACACGCATATATTTTAAATTTTGAATTCATATAGTTATTCCTTCTTTAAGCTACAAGTTATTCGTGCATCATTCAACAAAGTGCAGCTACAAAAATTCAGCAGAAAACACGCGTCAAACGCAACAGCACAAGACTAGCTGGCTATTATATTACGCTGGTCATGGCGTCACTGCTTCGTGCTATAGGCGCCTCAGTCATAATACTTCTTCCTTGAAAAGCGATGCGCATAGCTACACCTTCGGGCACAATCTAAGTAAACAAAGCAAATACTTGGTTATTATTATTTACGCATTTATTCGTATTCAGATTGGTCCTATAATTTGCAATTGAGCCATTTCAGTTCTTCTCAAATATAAATAATACTGCTAAAATAGCCTTAAAGTATTTCTCAACATCATGAAACACAGCTACGGATTTCAACGTCAGACTTCTGTGTAATTTAAAAATATATTTTGGTCATGTCAATTACTATAGTGTGAAATCTGAGTTGTGCATTGCTCTGGACCGTTCGCTTAGATTATATCTTCTGTCATGTCGTCCTCTGCGCCACGATTAGCAGTAGGTCTATACCGCAGCTGATTATTTAACAATCGTTTAATTAACATTTCATTAAAGAACAAAAAAAAAGAACCAAAATTGCCCAAACATTTTTTTCTTTACTATAAATTATCTTTTTCGCATATTCATTTTAATTTATTTTTTCACAAAGTCTCCTGCCACACGCTTCGTGGCCGATCCCCCGTAGTGGGTTGGGCTATTCCCCTAAGGAACCAACCAACCAACCAACCAAAGCAGCTGATGGCCCTGACGACACGTGAAGAATGCGTGGAATCACTGAAGGAAGAAGAAGCACAAGTCGGAAGCGAGCGAGCACCGTTCTGCAGTTCTGGTACGTCGTTTATTATTCGATTGAATTGCTTTACCTCTTCACTGGTATGTGGCTAAATCCGCAAGCATGTTTCTGGCAAGCTGGTCTCGAAGTTTGCATTTACAGCTGCATATTTATTTACGTGCAGTCGCGATGTCACCTGAAACATAGCAAAAAGATGCTGTGCCTGGCTTTGTTTGTTAAGAGTATTAGAACAAAAAATCACAGTTTCGTCGCAAGGGCGAAGCAATGAATGCGATAGCAAGAAACTAATGCTATACGAAGTGAGGCTCGCCAATGGATACTCTCAGTTTGAACAGCGCTCCTGTTGCAAAGGCGGCCGAAGCAGCGAAGGAAACTAGCGTGCTTCAAGTGTCGAGCTGTGACATTTGATAGTTCGCGCTCATCTTCCGTTTGTTCGTTTAGCGGCGTCTGTTGAGCTCGAGTGACTTTCGTACGCTCCGTAACATGAGCGTGGACATCACGGTGGCAACTTGAAACATCCCTCTTGCCCTCACCACGAGAAAACCGCGCGAGCAGACAGCGGAAGGCCAAGGTTCTCCCTGCGAAAATATAAGAAGCGAGCGAGCTCGCCGACGACTTTTAAATGCGCCCGTCGCGCTCCTAGCGCCATCTCGCTGGTAATGAAGAAACGCTTATAGGCGCCGGCCGTCTCTGAGTCCGTCCAGCGGTAAAGGGTGTGCATATAATGCTCGCCGTTAGCTACGTGGAGGACCTGCGTTCCGTGGCGTAGTGGTTAGCGCCTCTCGCTGCGGAGCGAGAGGTCCCGGGTTCGATTCTGCGCTTCAGAAAAGCATTTTTCTGAATTATTTTTCTTTGCGGCTTATATATATATATATATATATATATATATATATATATATATACTTATACATATGCGGTGCATGACGGCGACGGCGACGGCAAAATCCAGCCGAAACTGTCCATATAATTGCTATCGCAATAATAAGTGCGTTACGATGTGCTTTGATCAGGTGCCAAATCATTTCAGTTTTAAATTTGTCAAAGTGTGGCGTATGCCGCCATACACCGCTCAACAAAACTCGTTGCTGTTATAGTTGGTTCATAATCTTAAATACTGGATAGCGTGAGATCGACAAGGGACTGAGAAGGTGCACAGATGCGTAGAACAAGCGCTTCGCAACTCATTTTAGATGTGAAGCCTCTTATAGCGGAGTTCAATCCGGTGGTGGTGGTGGTGTGTGGCGTGACCACCCTTACTGCGCATGCGCAAAGCCTCTCCACTCCCCATCCCCTCTTCCCTCCCCCTCTCCACTTCCTCTCCCCGTTTCCCCTCCTCTTCCTTTCCCTCTCCGCTCCCTTCCCCCTCTCCACTTTGCCCCTCACCATGCCCTTCTGAAACTCGGGCTCTACATGCCGAAACACTGCTTCGAATCGTCTCACGGTCCCCTTTAGCAGGAGATGGTGTGATTTTTTTTTATTTTGAAAAGCTTCCTTACATATATAGGGTGTCTTTTTTTTAGATATACAAATTTTTTTATAAAAATGCTTCGGCAGTCAGGCCCCTGTCATCTTCGCAAACGAACTTTATGCCGAGGCGGAAAAACTTTGCCGCACCTGAAGTTGCATTGAAACGATTAATTAAAGGGGACAATATACGGTCCCCATGAATTCGCGGTTTTCACGAAACATAGATGTAAAGGGCTAACTGTGTCTATACGTGTATGAAAAATGGCCTGGGAAGTCATATTTCAATGCGAAATAAGTCCTAGAAGTCCCCGGCTATAAACCCTGCGCACCGCCAGCGACTGCAATTTTGGCGTGGCGTGTGTGACGTCACGTGCTGCATGGAGCTGAGCCATGCCTTTGAAAATTGTCCAATTTCAATGCCAAGCTGAACAAATATGAAATAGCTCGATTGCACGCGCAACTGTGCACGCAACAAGATCGTTCGCCGGAAGGCAGACGCTCGCACAGCAAGCAGCTTGTTACTTCACGGCTCGCGAGTGCGTCAATGTTGCCCCACTGTCAGGCCGCTTGCGTGCTTATAAAAATATTCGATTACAAATGATGTGTTCGACCAAATGCGCTCAATTTCCCCAGCTTGTCTGTGAACGCACACGTATGAACTCACACGACACAAATTATGATAGAAAATTGGCTGTCATGGCCCCTTTAACAAAAACTTGTTGAATAACTTGTTAATTATTACCTTAAGGGCAGTTGTTTATATGGAAAAGAGTTGTAAATGTGACAGTTTATAGCATACCCGTTTTTTTTAAGAATCCCCCCCCCCCCCCCCAAAAAAAAAAACGCACGTAATTTAAGGTATCGATCCCGGCGAAACCGAAACGGAGCACGCCAGACGCGCAGAAAATGCCGCCGCTGGGTTACATCAGACCGGAAGCTCACGTGACTAACTTTGAAAAAAAAAGGCGCGTCGCGGCAGAATCTTTTCAGGAAAAACAGCAAGTATGGTCGCACAGCAATAAACAATTACGGAGGATCAAGACACATACAGATCATAACCATCTTTCTAAGAACTGTTTTTCTTTGCTGCGCAGCACAATAGACGTGTCACTGATACAGTTGCTGTCTTTCTTTATAATGCGACCAGCTTCAATGAGCTCTCTCGCAAGCGCATTCCCACTTCTGCCTCGAATTCAAATAGTAGTCGGCACTGGCTCACAGGCACAGGTCCTACAATACATAGGTAAATGAAAACACGTATTATTATTATTATTATTATTATTATTATTATTATTATTATTATTATTATTATTATTATTATTATTATTATTATTATTATTATTATTATTATTATTATTATTATTATTATTAACAGATCGCTTGTGTTCCTTCGCTCGATCTTGGATGCATCGACCAGTTTGTCTGATATAAAACTTACGACAAGTGAGTGGGATTTCGTACACGACGCCACGGCGCATGCAATTTAAGGCCAACTGCTTCGATAAATGCTCGTCTGCTTGATGTTTCTCTTTTCTCTTACATTAATGTTTCTCTTACATTCTCTTACATTCCTCACGGCTTACTAAAACGCTACGCGCCTGAGTCGGTCAGTTGTCACGTATATTGAACATGGTAGAATAGTTACTGTTGTATACCGTTGTCTCGAAAACTAACTGCACACTGGACAAGCGCAGGCTAGCTTTCCTTTTCGCGCCTGGCTAGCTAGACGTCTTGGCATATATCGCTTGGTATTTAGCTAATTCAAAGCGTTTCAAAATGCATAATCTCCATTTGATTATAATCTGTCTGTCACGCTGGCGCCGGACAATGTCGCTCGCACCAAGTACCCACGTAGCTCGGCCACACTTCAGCTCCACCATTGCGCATTGATTCTTCTGCTGCGTCGTACGTATAGCGTCATAGCTGTACGCCATAAATATGCAGGTATACCGCGACCGCTACCGGGTGCCACCACGTGCCTGCGCCGCGCTCACCTAAACCGTGAGTATCGGTCAAAATGCTCGAAGAGGAAAGACCAGTAAATGTTCAAGGCCCTGATGCGCAGTGATGTAATTCCTTGATACTGTGCTTCCCCCCCCCCCCCCCCCCTTTACCCGCATATGTTGATTCTATCGCGCTTGTCGGAACGTAAGAAGAGAGCAAGTGCTAGGAGCCGGGGAGAACTACCTGTAAGTCTGCTTCTACTTGAAAGATTTGAATGTGCCGCCTAGACGGTATAGTGGTCACGATGGTCGGCTGCTGACCGAAAAGTCGCGGGTTCGATCCCTGCCACGGCTGCCGCGTTTCGATGCAGGCGAAATGCTACGGGCCCGTGTTCGGTGCGATGTCACCGCACGTAAAAGAGCACAAGGTTGTTGATATTTCCGGAGCCCTCCACTACGGCGTCCCTCATAATCGTACGCTTTCGGCACGACAACCCCCTAAATTATTATGAACTGTCACCAGATTTTCTACGGCCCTGGAACCTTCCATTCGCAGTTAAGGCACCATAGCATATGACGCTAATGGGCGATAGCAAGATTTAGGCTTCTGCAAGATTGCTAAGCAATTGCGAAATTAGGGAGAAAAGAAATACCGAGGCACACATAGAATATGTTTGATTACATCTTCTTTCGCCAATATAGTGAGAGTTGTAGTCGCTGGGAGGCAATGAAAATAGTATACAATGGGCCTTGGCGGTGTATCTTCACAATTATCTGCCACAGTGGAACATGAAGATAAACGCCTTAAACAGTGTAAAAGAGACCAACTCGCCCGAGCATCCGTTTTAGATAAAGATGAAGTTACTAAGGGAGCTCGAACGCTTAAGGTCAGTCCAGAATAATGCAGCGTGATTACTAACCGCCTTCTCTGATTCCACAAGGAAAGCTCTGCTGTAACAAGGGAACCCAAGCAACCATTTCCTTATGTGCCCGCGGTCGCAGTGATCGTCCATGTACCATGCTTTTAAAAGTAACTGTTTCCCCGCAACGGCTAGGCAATGAATGCGATAGCAACAAATTAGATTGTAACGCGAAGAACGGAAACCAGCTCGAAATTTCCAGCGCGTCGCTCAAGCGCAACGGACGCACGAAAAGAACACACACAGGGCGAGCGCGAACTGTCAAGTGGCACAGTCGTTACTTATGTCTGCTTGAATAGCGTGCTCGTTTCGCAAACGCGGCCGCTGCAGCGAGTGAAGTGACCTTCGTACGCTCTGTAACTTCAGCGTGGACATCGCGGTGAAAGCACAAGACATACAACCCCCCTCCTCCATACAAACAATCCCCCCCCCCGCCCTCCGTGCACCAAGCCATCTAGGGCAAAGTGCACGGAGGCACGCGCACGCGCCACGCTACGAGCGGGGCGATGACCTTTAAAGCGCGCCCGTCGCGCACTTCGCGCCATCTCGCTGGTGAGCAAGAAATCACGCTGAAGTACATGGTGTATATAAATATCTCGCCGTTAGCATGCTGAAAGACGGTACTTCTCGTGGCCTAGCCGTCTAACGCCGCGCGCTGCGGAGCGAGCGGTCGCACGTTCGATTTAAAGTAGTTCGATTCGAAGTATTTCTGAATTATTTTTCTTTGTGGCTTTTATATATATATTGTGAGACAACGTTTAGGACGCTCAAGACACTTCTTTATTGTGTCGAGTATCAGACCCACAACCCAAACCCAAGCTGTGATGATGAGTATGTACATATGAAAAGATGAAGCGCATAAACAATGCTCACACTAAGTTTCCCCGCGCGCGCGAGCGGCCGGCCCGGCCGCGATTCAGACGGGAACGGTACGGCGAACGAAGGGCTTGAGGCGCGAAACGTGAACTATCTCAGATGCACGGTAACGATGGTCCGAAGAAACCTCGATGGGAGTGACAAGGTAGTTGACTGGGGATGTTTGTTCACAGACAACGTATGGTCCAAGAAAGTGCGATTGAAACTTGGCACACAATCCGGGAGTACGAACAGGCGTCCAAAGTAGTACTTCATCGCCAGGACGGAAGGTGACGTCGCGATAAAAGCTGTCATAGTGCTCCTTGCGGTCTTGTTGACTGGCCTGCGTGTTGAGGCGAGCACGCTGTCTACATTCATCCAGCCTAAAGACTAAATGTTCTGGTGTAGTTGAAGGGGTTTTCGTCGTTACATTGAAGAAAGAGGCGTCGATGGTGAATGTCGGCGTGCGACCGTAGACGAGGTAGAAAGGTGAATATCCGGTAGTCCGTTGGACAGAGGTGTTATGCGCAAACGTCACGAAGGGTAAGATTGTGTCCCAGTTATCGTGGTTTGGTCCGATGTACATTGATATCATGTCTGTTAGAGTCCGATGGAATTGCTCTGTTAAACCATTTGTTTGAGGATGGTAGGCTGATGTCGTCTTATGAACTGTCCCACAAGTTTTAAGCACTTCCTCAAAAATTGTGGACAAAATGGTCTTCCCGCGATCACTAAGCAGCACGCGAGGTGCACCATGACGCAACACAATGGCTTCCAAAAAGAAGGCGGCCACGTCTGACGCAGAACTAGTGCGTAGAGGGGCGGTCTCTGCGTACCGTGTGAGGTGGTCGACCGCTGTCACAATCCACCGATGACCTGCTGGCGTTACGGGAAGTGGCCCGACCAGGTCTATTCCGATGATGGCAAATGGTGTTTCGGGACATGGGATAGATTGCAACAGGCCAGCAGGAGGTGAAGTTTGTCGTTTCCGGCGTTGACAAAGTGCGCAAGAAGCGACATACTTGGCCACAAAGGTAGAAAGGCCAGGCCAGAAGAAACGGCTCCTAACGCGGTCGTATGTCTTCTGAAACCCCAAGTGGCCAGCAGATGGGTCATCGTGCAGTGCTTCGAGAACTTGTGTACGCAGTGAACGGGGAAGTACTGGCACCCACCGATGTCCATCGGTATTGTAAGTATAGCGATGCAGCACGTTGTCTTCCAGCTTGAACCGCCTTAGCTGACGACGTAGTCTGGCATTAGGTGGAGAAGACGTGCCACTTAGGTATCCGATGACGCGGTTACAATAGGGGTCGTCACGTTGACACAAGGCAAACTGAGCGCAGCGGTTAGAAGATAACGACTCAGCAACTACCAGCGGCGATAACGTGGGTGAAGATGAAGCCTCATGAGCACCTGGAGGGTGCGCGGCCGGAGATGAAAGTGGCAGAGGGCAGCGAGAGAGGGCGTCGGCGTCCTGATGCTGTTTGCCCGACTTGTACACAACGTCAAAAGTGTACTCTTGCAAGCGAACTATCCAGCGACCGAGGCGCCCAGACAAATTTTTCAGTGAGGACAACCATCATAAAGCGTGATGGTCGGTAATCACAGTGAAGTGGCGTCCATAAAGGTACGGTCGGAATTTTTGTATGGCCCAAACTACAGCGAGACATTCCTGCTCTGTTATCGAGTAGTTCTGCTCCGCAGGTGTTAGTGCACGACTGGCATAGGCGACAACTCGCTCTTGTGAAGTGTCGTCGCGCTGTAGAAGGACAGCACCGATTCCATGGCCGCTTGCGTCTGCGTGCAGAAAAGTAGGCGCACTCTCGTCGAAGTGACGAAGGACGGGGTCTGATGTTAGTGCACGCTTGAGGGCTTGGAACGCACACTCGCAGTCATCGGTCCAAGCGAAGGCTGTTCCTGATGTCAGAAGCTTGTGTAATGGCCCCGCAATGGCAGCAAAGTGACTGATGAAACGGCGGAAGTAAGACGCCAGGCCAAGGAAACTTCGCAAATGTTTCCGATTTTCTAGACGAGGAAAACGAATCACGGCAGTAACCTTGTCCGGGTCCGGTCGAACGCCATCTTTATTGACAAGGTGGCCCAGTACTTTAATGCTTTTGCTGGCGAAGTGGCACTTCTTTGTATTGAGCTGAAGTCCAGCGTTCGAAATACATGTTAAAACTTCGTCCAAACGCTCAAGGTGCTGAGGAAAAGTGGAAGAAAAAATAAGGATGTCGTCTAGATAACATAAACAGGTTCTCCACTTTAGGCCTCGTAAAACGGTGTCTATCATGCGCTCGAATGTTGCAGGAGCGTTGCATAATCCGAAGGGCATTACGTTGAACTCATAAAGCCCATCCGGCGTTGCAAAGGCTGTTTTGTCTTTGTCCGCTTCGTGCATAGGTATCTGCCAATACCCGGACCGGAGGTCGAGACTGGAGAAATACTCTGCGCCTTGAAGAGAGTCGAGGGCATCGTCGATTCGTGGCAACGGATAGACGTCTTTTCGTGATCTTATTAAGGGCTCTGTAATCGACACAAAATCGTACAGAGCCGTCCTTTTTCCGGACCAACACCACAGGAGATGACCAAGAGCTGGACGAAGGGCGGATGACGTCGCGTTTGAGCATGTCGGCGACGTTGTCATCGATGATTTGCCGTTCCGCCGAAGACACGCGGTATGGGCAGCGGCGTACAATGGAGCTGCCGTCCATTTCAATGCGGTGCTCTGCGACAGAAGTGCGGCCGAGGATCTTGGAATGTACGTCAAACGAAACGCTGTGCTTTTGAAGAATGGCTAAAAGGTGTGGGAACCACGCCCACCGGCTATCGCGAGATAGCGCCACGTGCTGCGCAGAGGCGGTGCACGTGGCCCAGCTGCGCGGCTTAAAAGGGGCAGCCTGCGCGCCGCCCAGGGGAGACGTGCCTGGGACGCCAGGAAGGACGGATGCTGCCACCCGCGCTGGCCGATTGCTGCTGCCGCCGATCATGGTCGCCGCCTCGTGGTCTCGTGTCCCTGGACCGGACCCGCCGTATGCAGCGTAGAGTTAAATAAATTATTGTTGTTTGTTGTGAGTTGAAGCCTCCGTCTTCCTTGCTTTAACTGCGGACGGGACGCAGCAAGCCCAGTTACCCACAAAGGTCTCTCTTTTGCTCCGCAGTGAGGTGGGGATTGATGGTAGCATTTAAAGCAGCGCTCGCAGCCTTAGAATCAGTTGAGGCAGACAAAGGTGGTGGTTCTGCGCGAAGGGAAACCAGCGAAAAAGGCTCGGTGTCAGCGAAGCAACTCACAGCAGTGCCTTGGGGCAGCATCACTGGCGAGGAAGTTGGGTTAAGTGCGGCGACCAACGCTTTACCGTCGCTAAACCGCACAAGACCAGGTGCGATGGTAAGCCCCGTAGGTTTGCAGCAACCAGATGGTGCAATGAACACGTCACCATTAACAAAGGTATCAGAAGCCAGCGTAATAATATTCTCGTCTCCCGGCGAAATACAACAATCAGCGGCTGTGACGAAACGCAAGCTGTGAGGAACGTCATCGGAGGAAAACTCTGTGTCTGTCATATAAATGACTCGCTGACGACAAGATATGAAAGCTGATGCCGAAGAAAGGAAGTCCCATCCCAAGATGAGCGCGTGAGTGCACGAGGGCAGCACAAGAAACTGAATATGATGAAGGATGCCATCAATGGAAACCCGCACTGTACAAACACAGGAAGGCCGAACAAGAACTCCGTCAGCGCAGCGAAGGGGAGGTCCATTGTATGGCGTCTTCACTTTTCTCAAGCGGGAACACAAGTCTGCACTAATGACGGAAAGCGATGCGCCTGTGTCGACCAGTGCCTCAGTCCGTACACCTTGAACATACACCAACAATATATTTGACGGGCGGTGCGGAGGAGTTTCATATAGTGCGAGCGATTCAGCTTTCCCTCCCGAAGCTGCACTATTTAGTTTTCCAGTCGATGATCAGGAGTCGAAGTAGCAGGTCGAAGTGGAGAAGAGGAGCGCCGCATCGGTGAAGGCGAGCGACGACGCGGGAATCGGGAACTACCAATTGAGCCGAAGTGCTGCGGAGACTGTGATCGACGTGGGCTGTCCTGGTATGGGCGACGATATTGCGGTCCAGTGGTGTAAAAGTCGTCCCGTTCAAAGTCGTCGTAGCCTCGTCTTTCGTCTTGCTGACGGCGTCGGCAAAATCTTGCAGTATGGCCACGGATGCCGCAATAGAAGCAGATCGGCCGAGGAGTGCGCCAGGCGTTGTAAGGCTGGACCGGCGCTCGTGGTGTCAGAGAGTTGAGCGAGCCATGCACTCCAGGCGCCTGTAGTGGTGTCTGCTGGGGCGGTGGTGTCATAGCAGAAATCTGAGCATAAGTTGGCGTTGGCACGGGATGCGGGCTCGGGACTTGCGTGCCGGTCATGGAAGCCAGTTCCTCCCTCACGACTTCACGTAGATTGGCACCAGGTGGCGTCGTGCGAACCTCAAGATGGCACGGCGAAGCTTGTGCATGAAGTTCCTCTCGGATCATCAAGCGGATCAATGCACGCAGCTCTATGTCATTGCTTGGCCTCAGGTCAGACACGTCAGGTTGCAAGCGTGCGGTCTGAAGCTCATCGAGGCGCTGACAGGTAGCGACAATATCGGCTACGGTCGTGGGGTTCTGCACTACGAGCGCATTGAAAGCCACAGTCCCTATACCTTTGAGCAGGTGGCGCACACGGTCGTTCTCCGCCATTGAGCTGTCGTCGCGACGGCAGAGGGCGAGTACGTCTTCTATGTAAGAAGTGTATGACTCTCCCGTGTGTTGAACACGCCCAGCAAGCCTCTTCTTCGCGATATCTGAGCGCACAGACGGGTTGGCAAATATCTGGCGTAGCTGAAGCGTAAAAGAGCTCTAGTTCGGAAAATCTGTCGCATGGTTGAAGAACCATGTCTTTGCGACGCCGGTTAGGTAAAACGCAACGTGGGTGAGTTTCCCAGGCTCATCCCAGTGGTTGATGGCACTCACGCGGTCATACTCCTCCAGCCAGTCTTCAACGTCTTCACCACGAAGCCCAGCGAACATTGGTGGATCTTTTTGAGGGCTCGTGACCATCCAAGAAGGGGTTGCCGCCGGGGCGTGCGTTGGGGTCACTGCCGTACTGGGCTGCTCGTGTTGCGACATCGTCGAACTCAGGTGGTGTAAGCGGCGTCCCGAACGGAGCTCCAGGGATGTGTTCTAGGTAAAGCTGGAGATGATCGGTTAGCGTGAGAGGATCCAGGGACCGGACAGCACTCTCCACCACTTGTGAGACAACGTTTAGGACGCTCAAGACACTTTATTGTGTCGAGTATCAGCCCCACAACCCAAACCCAAGCTGTGATGATGAGTATGTACATATGAAAAGATGAAGCGCATAAACAATGCTCACAATATATATGTATATGGGACATGACGGTGACGCCAACGGCAAAAACTAGCCGAGAGTGTCCATATAACTGCTATCGCAATAAAAGGTATAGGGCATGCGCGTGTATGGGTATTCTTGGCTGGTACACGTGACGGGACAAATATGGCGTTGTTTTCAAAAGTGCCACGGTTATGTTTTTCAACGTTACAATTAATATAAATGTCCTGCCTTACAGACCTCCATGTAAGGAACGAGGATAACACTCTTGACTAAGCAAAACTATTTTGATAGTCATTTCATCAGTAGAGCCTACGTGGCAGTTGAAAGAGCCCGATATACATTCATCATAAGCAACTTTAGGCTCCACCATATGTGCAGCGTACGCTGTCGTCTGATTCGCGAGCCAGAATTCGTCCCTCAAGGAAATGGACATCTTTCCTCAAGAAGAGCACACCTACAACTTCGAATTCGCTCTTATGAATGCCAAGTGACTAAGCATGTAGAGATGCTGCCAGAGTTCACTTCACTGGTGAGCTTATGCCTCAAGCTCCCTTGGCAGTATCGTAAGAACTTGCACTGGAGTTAAATGAGACTGACACTGACATCTGAAAAATACTCCAGCGCGCGTTTCACTCGGGGCATATTCAAAATAGGAGAACATATCTTTAAACGATGCTTGCGTCAGTAGACACTCTCTAGCTCTCTCAGTCAAGGAACTAAAGTTCACGCAGCTGGCTGTCTCAGCGCGTTAACATATTATTGCTAACAATAATAGGAGTGGTGGTTTTACATGCGAAAACCACGATATGATTATGAGGCACGCCTTAATGGAGGGGTCCGGAGATTTGGTCCAATTGGGGCTCTTTAACCTGCACCTAAATCTAAGTACAAGGGCCTCGAACATTTTCACCTCTTCCGAAAATGCGACCGCCGTGGCAGGGATCGAGCCCGTAACCTTCAGGTCAGCAGCGAAGCACTGTAATCACTGTACCACCGCTACGGCAACAAATTATTGCTGCTTGATTTCATTTGATTGTGTTCTGCACACAATCCTGTGCAGAATTGTGATACTCTGTTGCCGTGTGACTTGCGCCTATATAGCAGTGCGTTCTGCAAAGAAAAAGAAGCCTAACGCTGCGTTCACGACCGTCTGCCAGAACTTGTGCTTGAGTTTTTGTAACCTATTTGGGAATACAGCAGCAGCGGCGCGAAAGTCTAAGGTAGCAGCAAAGAAGGCTTCGTTTTATACTATACGAGAGGGTTTTAATAGAATGGACACTCTTGCACTACAGACGAATATATCGAATATTATCAATCTGCAAAGAGCGAATAAATTTTCTCGCTACGAAATAAGATTTTAAAGAAGAGCAAGTTGAGAACCCTGGAACAGAAAGAAGAGTAACGCCAAGTATCTAGTTAGTGGTGAATGTTGCCCGCCACTGGAGCCGGTGACACTTGGTATATTTAGCAGTTACCTCAGCTTATCATTCTATCAACCTGTTTATTGTGTCTTGTCTCAGTGCAGTCATAGTCGGCACCGGTATTCACGCTTTCGAGCAGCCATTATGAACGGACAACATACCCTTCTGTAATGTAGTGATACCGTCGAATCAAAAGCCCAGTATCCATGGCGCCGCGGGGCCAGACATCTGCACCCCATGTCGAACAATCGCCACGCTTGGTAACCTTCGCTTGCGAACCTTCGTCCAAACATCGGTTATTTAAAGGCCTCTGTGTTAAATTATTGAGTATACTGACAAAATGTTAGTTGTGAACAAACAAATTGGCTGTGACTATGCGCTCGTCTGTCTCTTATTTCACTGTGTCCTGTCCTGCTGCGCAGATTCCTATAAGACGATCCCGTTCCAACTCGCTTAACTTTCAACTTATGCATCT